>NC_136954.1:58460728-58472819 GCF_032717465.1 Coenobita brevimanus | reverse complement strand
GCTGGAGGTTTTTCAGTTACATAATGCTTCCACTGACAAAGGGTAGTCTCCTTCCCTGAATTTTTTTGTATTATAGTAGCCTAACTTTGTCTTGAACATCTGAGTTTGGTACCGTAACATGATTTTTTCTTTTTATGTTATGAACAGGTTTCTTGCAATTATGTACATTTTCAGTCAGTACACTAAGATTACTGCTACATCTTGTGGAAGAAATTATGGCATGGTGTATAGTAATTTTATTACAGTTTATTTAATAAATTACATTAATTTTTGTGTCTGTCTAGTCAGTCATCTTAATCCAAGGAAGGATGGCCTTAAATGAATTTCCTCCCTGTTACCCCCTCTGCTTGAATTAAAAGTTGTCACTGTACTTTATGCATGTGTTTTGTATATATTTTATATTTTATGTATTTATTTATTTATTTTTTGTTTTTGTGCTTGATTGCTTTTATTGAAGTCCTATTGATGGTCACTGTACTTGCATTTCTTTCCGTACTCTCGTTTGTGGTGGCATATATGGCACTGCCATGGCTAACTTTTTTTTTTTTTCCATATTTATCTTCCATTTCTACTCTTATGATTTCTGAGTTGGTGTTCTAAAAGTTGAATTTCTTTACCTTAATCTTTTTGTCCATCTTAGTCAAAGCACTTCACCCAAACTTGTTCAGGTCAACATTATTACCTAAGTTCGTTTCATTTCAGCACACAATATCAGGTTTGTTTTCTTAATATAAGCTCCCAGCTCTATTTTCCTAGTTATGAGGCCATCCACATTACTGTACATAACACTAAAAATCTTTGCAACTCGACCATCTTCTCATCCATTTCAACATTCTTTTACACCTTCTGTTTTATGTACCGCTTCTCGAGTGCCCATAACTCTCCCCAAAAAAACTTTTCACATTTCATCTATTCTTTCATCATATTTTCCTTTTTGCTTCCTCCTGTAGGCCCTTTAAAACATTTCCATTTTCACCATTCAGATCTTTCGTAATAAATATTTTGTGATAACTTGGTACTGTACTTAATTTCCAAGTCACCTCTAATATTTCATTTACTGTGCTTAACTTTATCTTACTCTGTCCTTGTTTCACCTTTTCTTATACTTTCCTGTTCTTCTCACTTCTGTTTAGTGTTGCCATATCTTTTGTTCTCCATCTGTCTTTGCTCAAAATTTCTCTCACTCTTTCCATTTCTTGCTGTCTCTTATCCTGTCTTACCTTCTGTTCTCATTCCCTATCACAGAAAATAACCATACACTTCTTTCAGCTGAATCTCTTTCTGACATCTTTCTCTTATATATCACCTGAACCACATCCCTCTCAGATTTTCTTTTTATCTTCTCTTTTTGCCTTTCTTTCCTGTCTTTGTTGCTTCATTATTTCATTAAGATATATATATATATTTTTTAATGTAAGGAAAAGGGAAGCAAAGGCAAGGAGCCTGCAAACCGTTCCTTCCAAGAAAAAACTAAACAATACAACAGAGCCAAATTCAAGATCTGTTCATTTCGAGATGCCTGGACACACTGTGTTGGAAAGACTGGAGATCATAGGAAATAGGAAATGCAGACAGAGGGAGACAGTTCGCAAGTTTACCTGTTGCATAAAGGAAGGACTGGGAGTAAAGGTTAACTCTTGCATTAGAGAGTTGGACAGAAAAGGGGTGTGACTTTGTTGCTAGACAGGGGCTACATGCTTTCGTGGTGTTGGAGGGGTGTAAACAGATAGTTAGAGGAGCAGTGACCATTGAAGTAGTGACAGAAAAGAGATAAAGATGCAGCAGTTTGGCGAAGAGACGGAGATTGAAGGGAGCCAGTAAGAGGAGGAGAGTTAATGAGATGAAAAGCCTTTGACTCCACCTTGTTGAGAAGAGCTGTATGTGGGGAGCCTCCCCACACATGAGAATTGTGCTCTACACAGGGGTGAATAAAACCTGTGCATAAAGTCAACAACTGTGCGGGGGTAAAGAAGGTATGGAGTCAGCTTATCACACTTGATCTCTTGGAAGCAGATTTTACAAGAGATGTAATATGATCTTTCCAAGATAAATCCCAAGAGAATGAAACCCCAAGTATGTTTAAAGATAATGCAGGATTGAGCTGGATTTTATTAAACATTAGTGGATACTCCTGTGGAAGATATTGACGGGTTGATAGGTGTAAAAACTGAGTTTTTGATGCATTAAAAACACAAGATTACTTTTACTCCAGTCAGAGATACGAGCCAAGTCAGACATTAGGTTTGCCATAGCCTCATCCCTTGTTTGTTGAAGTAACTGCTGAGATGGACGCAGCAGGAAGTGAACGGAAAAGTGAAGAATGGAATCATCAACGTATGAGTGGATAGAGTTAGATGTACAGCTTAGAAGGTCATTGCTGACTAAAGAGAAGAGAGTTGGTGATAGGACAGAGCCCTGAGGAACACCACTGTTGATAGATCTAGGAGAAGAATTGTGGCTGTCTACAACAGCTTCTTTAGAACGACCAGAAAGGAAGGTGAAGATGAAGGCACAGATAGAAGGATAGAAACCGTAAAAGGGCAGTTTGGAAATTAAAGATTTATGCCAGACTCAATCAAAAGCCTTAGAGATGTTAAGTGCAACAGCAAAGTTTCGCCAAAGTACAGAAAAGATCTTGACCAGGAGTCTGAAAGGTAGGTGAGAAGATCGCCAGTGGAGCGTGGTTGATGGAACCCATACTGACGATCAGAAAGAAGGTTGTGATAACAAAGGTGCTTTAAAAAAAAATTTTTTGTTAAGAATAGACTCGAAAACTTTTGAGATACAGGATGTCAAAGCAGTTGGGTGATAGAGGGTTGGGAATGGTCACCCTTCTTTGGGACAGGTTGAATGAGAGCAAGCTTCCAGCAAAGAGGAAAGATACAAGTTGATGGACAAAGGCGGAAGAGTTCACCTAGGCAGGGTGTAAGCATAGAAGCATTGTTTTTGAGAACAACAGGAGGAACCACATCAGGCCCATATGCCTTGTTAGTATTGAAGCCATTGATGGCAGAAATACATCAATTGAAGAGATTTTAATGTCAGCCATGAGGAAGTCAGAGGGGGGAAGTGATAGAGAAACAGCACCAGAATCATCCAAGGTGGAATCGGAGGAGAAAGTCTGAGTGAAGAGATCTGCTTTATCAGTAGAAAAAATAGCTACAGAGCCATCAGAGTGGAAAAGAGGGGGGAAGGATGATGAGGCAAAGTTGTCAGAAAGGTTTTGGCAAGATGCCAAAAGGAGTAGGAAGAAGTCGAGTTTGAGAGTTCAGAGCACTTATTAAGGATGAAATTATTTTTGGCAGAGCGAAGAACAAACTTAGCACGATTTCAGGCAGAAACATAAAAAAGATGAGAGTTAGGAGCAGGTTGGCATCAGTACCTTTTGTAGGCCTTCTCTTTGTTCTGGGCAGCATTAGAACAAGTGTGATTAAACCATGGTTTCTTTGCATTAGTGAAAGGATATGAGACAGGATTGCATGCTTCATGCCAGAGAGAATAACCTCCATAATGTGCATGGCACATCGAGATGGTTCTCGGCCATGGAAGCAATAATCATTCCGGGGAAGGTAAAAGTAGTACTGCCTGAGGGCCTCCCAATCAGCAGCTCCAAAGTGCCACAGTTTACGTTTCTTTAGAGGGTCCATAGGCCATACTGAGGCGACAGGACAGGTTAAGGTGATAAGGTTGTGGTCAGAGGAGCCCAATGAAGATGAAAGATTAACAGTGTAAGCAGAAGGATTAGTTGTAAGGAGGAGGTCAGATATGTTGAACTCTCTCCAAGGAGGTCAGGGATATGGGTAGGGTGCAGTACAAGCTGCTGTAGGTCATTAACCCCTTAACCGCGGGGTGTCACATTCGTGACGCTTGGGTGCAATGGACCATACTGCGGGACGTCACTTTTGCAATTCTTTGTTATTTTGAATTTGCCCGGGCTTTGAAGTGGTTGCTTGTATCATCTGTCAGTACTGCCAGTGTCTAACAATAGTCAGTGCTGCTATTGTCATCTGTACTCCCATCCATTGTCGACAATTTAGCCATTTCTCCCCGTTCTTGACTCCCCTCCCTACCTTCCATCCATTACCCTCTCTCGCCTGCCCCAGCTGCGCCGCGCTAGGCAAAACTTGCCCGGATTTTTCCACTCATTTCATCCATTGGAATGAGCCCAATGCCTTATTCTCATACAAAATAATATATATAAAAATGAAAAATGTGCTCCCTACGTGTCAACAAGTGGGTTGGTGGAGGGTTAGTGCCCCTCCCCGTAACACAAATAACTCAAAGTCAAATGGCCACCCCTTACGGGATTATGGCATCTGGCAATAGATAGATAGATAGAAAAAGAAAAAAGGTAATTGATAGTGCCATACACCTGGAATTGGCTAATTATCACCTGGCAGCACCCCACGTGCACTCGTTCGCTAATTTTCCCTGTTTATTTCCCCTTGAAATATGCTGTATGACCTGTTCTCATAATAAAAATATATATATAAGAAAGGAAGGGGGAAGCCTAAGTGATATTTACATTTACCTGGAACTACCTAATTTCTTGGCAGTCATTTCACAGCATGTAAATTAGCAGCTGTCACCTTGCTGACGTTGTCAACCCTTGGCAGCCCCATATCCACCTCATCATTCAGTTCAGTGTTGTCTCTTTAGATGAAAGCACGTAGCACTCGCGCCCCTCCATTTCCGCCACTTCTAGAGGGCTCTGTGACCTCTACCCTTACTAAACCTAGTGTGGGAAGGGGTAAAGGACTAAGTGACTCTGCTGTGGAGCGTGAACTGGCTAATTTATCCATGATAATGATGGACAGTGACTACAGTCTTTTTGGTGAATCATGTGATGGGCCAGTGGAGGAAATGGTGATAAACTATGAGTGCTTCAGTGTCCCAGTTTCATCCTGGCTCCAAGGGAAAGGAGCCCTTTGTTACTGGAGGTGACAGTATATAACATACTGTAAATAAAATAGGAATGTAAATAATTACTAATATAAGAATATGAGTACAAATACTTGGAGTAATATCAGTGGAAGCTTTGCTCTCTACGCTAGTTTACTGAACGAGAAAGTTAATGCCTGGAGTGAAAATAAACTACTATTACTGAAGGAAACTTAAGGATAAATACTGTATATATATATATATATATATATATATATATATATATATATATATATATAGACATATATATATATATACACACAAGTGTAATAAAGTAATTGGAATATAAAGTGTGAGTGTGTTTATGAATAATAAATGACAGAATACCAGCGGAGAACGAGCATAAGTGGGAAGCTCGTATGCGCTTGTAATTTTCATTGCTTTCATGGTGTTTTATTTTTTTTTTTGGTGTATGGATTCCAAACTACTTTTAAATCATAGAATAGTGTTTCTAGTGATAATATCAGGCTGTGGTAATCATATTATGGGTTGTCGGGAAGTGTAAAGTGGAGACTTCGTTACCCAACTTCAGAAGTCTCCACAGGTCGTATGGTAGTTGACAAAGGCTCAACAAACATCCCAGGAAAAGCTGAAAGTATGTGCCTTATGCATATGTAATTATAATATTCTAGGACTAATAACTGATTTTTGGCAAATATTTTTAAAAAGTCAGTTGGAGCGCGAATATCCCTGCGTGAGGTGCATGGATTGCCACCGACATGCCCGCGCTTAAGGGGTTAAGGATAGAAAAGATGCAGACTTGTTCACCAGGTGGATCAGTGAAAGGAGAGGAAAGCCAAAGGTGGTGGTGAACATTGAAATCTAGAATGGAGACTTCAGCGGAAGGAGAAATGGATAGGATGCGTTCCATTGTAGAAGTAAGATAGTTGAAGAGTTTTTAATGGTCAGTAGAATTAGGGAATAAGTAAACAGCACAGGTATATTTAGTCAGAGAATGACAGGAAAGTGAAGCCAGAGAGTCGAGAATTCAGAAGAATCAAGTTCAGAAACACAAGAGCAAGATAATCATTGCATATACATACACAAGTCACCTTTGGTTTTGAAATGAGTATAGAGAAAGTAGGAGGATACAGAGAAGGGTTTGCTAATAGTTGCCTCAGACATCTGAGTCGGAGTTAATAAGACGAAGGTGAGGTTTGGAGGAGGGGAGGTGGTGCTCAACAGAGAGAAAGAGGAGAGGCTGTGAATGTTGCAGAAATGAAGAACTGAGTCAGACAGTGGTTCCAGGCATCTCGCTGGGTCGTCACTTTGACTGGACCTCCTCAACCATTGTACAGATAGTGTATTCAGTTTCACAACCCTTTCATCCATTTCTCTTAGCCTAATTGTCTTAAAGTTTCTCATTTTCACTTTTCATTTCTTCTTTTGCATTGCCATTTACTTCAGTAAGATTTTTAATCACTCCTGGATCATATGCACTCTCCACTCCTTTCTCCTTTTTCAATACTGTCTTCAAGTTTTAAATTTCTGAAAGATTTAATAATTTCCATCAAGCTCTCCCCCCATTCAAAGCCCTTAGAGTCATTGAATTTGTGTTTAGAGTTAGGTGCCATATTGTTTGTTTACATTCGTTGTGTAACAGCATCACCAGTCATTCACCTCAACAAATATATTTTAGCAAAGCACAAATTATGTGTGTGTGTGTGTGTGTGTGTGTGTGTGTGTGTGAAGGCATTACAGAACTTTTTTTTATTATGGAAATTACTCAAGATTGTGATACGTAGAGAACTGCCTTAAAGAGAGAGAGAGAGAGAAATGGCATTGTCAGTGATCTCTAATTGTGAACATAAACAACTGGTGGGAGTACACTGCTTTCCACTGCTTAACTTTATGGAATCATCTGTTTCAGCTAAACTTACCTCCATGTTTATCATCCCTGTGCAACTACTCATCCCATCTCCTTTTACTCTTTCATTTCTTCTCAGTATTTTTGCATAAAAAGTATTATATTCAGTCTTTACATTACTTGTATTGTCCAGAGCACTTCAAAAGAGCATTATCACATGGAAAATACTTCAGTATCGTACTTTTCATTGCAACTCACCAAAACAACAACAAAACTTGCCTCTGGAGCATGTGAAGACTGACTCTTAGCTATGAACATAAATTTGTTATCAGGATCTGCTGCACCGGCACTCTCAGTTCTGTTTCACTCAAAATGTTACTTCCACTCGTGTGTTAACATTTTTTTGAAGCACCCTGCACATAACTTTGTGTTTATTATTGATGTTTAAATGTATTGGTAGAGTCATTCTAAGCATAGCCATGTCAACTCAGATGTAGTGGATGGCCTATTCAACCGATATACAGCCAACAAATGGATTCCTGGTGGTTGAGTTGATTAAGATGTTCCAACTGGATGTGGGCTTTTTGAATCTAAATTCAAGGATTGGTTGGAATTAATTGTTCGTATAATGCTGCTCAGGGGTGAGTGACCAATCCCTTGTATGTCTGGACAGAGTATCCTAACCCAGAGTCCCTTTGCTGTTAAACAAAGGACCAGTAAAGTGCAGTAGTAGGTAATGGATGAATATATGTATCAGAGCAAAATAGCACCTCATTCCTGCTGTAGGTTCACTGCTTCTAGAGATGTGGCAGTTAAAGCAAATTACATAAAGTGGTGGCTGCATTCTATGTTGTGGTGTTATTGACGTACAGTAGGTGCAGAGTACAGTATATTCATTCAAACAAAGAAAAACTGTCCACACCAGATATATGGCAGCTGCACAAAATCATGGGCATTGTCTTTATTAACTGAAGCAGCCAGAGATGTACTTCTGAGTTATTTGACTGTGTTATACATCATAGCATCAGTAAAAATTGTGTTGATAAGCAGTCTGGAAACCTGATATGTTTTGGGAGACACTGGTAATGACATCATAGGTAGGTAGTCATGTGACAATTTAAAAGCCATTTAGGTATCAACTGCAAGGTTCATTTGGACAGACTTCAGGTACAGTAGTTAGTCAGGCAGTTCTCTGATAGCCAGTGATACCCACACATCAGCAGACGGAATGCCAAACACCATCTTTTAATTATCACCACTTGGTCTCAGATTGCCCACACTGAATGATACTGTAACCATCTTAAATTGAAATATGGTGATATTAATGAGGATGTTTTTATGACAGGTTGGTAGCCCCTGTGAAATATCAGTGAAAATTGATTAACCCTTAAAGACCAGTGTCTAAAAGTTGTTATTTTTGGGTCATGCTATGTAAAGTCTAATACTGACGATCATAGACAGGCTGAATATAATTATACATTCAAACCTCGATTTAAGGGACTAAATGGGGAATTAACTTGTCCCGTACTTGAAAATGTCCATTGTTTTACCACATATAAATACAATCTTATTATGAAATGCAATGATTGTTTCACTGATCTTACTTATTTATATTATTATGAATATTATTTTACAGGTACTGTATAAAGAAACATATTAATATTTCAAGCAACGAATTTTTTGAATGATCCTGTCTGTTTGTCAGGTAGAATATGGAGTCCCTTAAATCTGAAATCCCTTAAATGGAGGTCCCTTAAATCGAGGTTTGAGGGTATACTGCATTTATCTTGCATGATTTTTTTTTTACTGTCATTCCTTTAACTGGTTTCATACCTAGGCACATAAGTCATATTGGTTTTAGTGATTTTTGTAAGGATATTTGGTGAAAATAATGTATTTTCCAAAATTTTCTTATTTTCATTCTTATGTGAGGGGTGGCTTTTTTTTATCTTTGACAGTTGAGAGATGACTTTTTTTTTTATCATTGATGGTTGAGGAGTGGCTTTTTTTTTTGTCTTTGACAGTCAATAGTGCAGTAATCGTTAGACATAGGAGAGTGAAATATACATTTTCAGGTGTGTAAATTCAAGCTCTGAAAATCTATAAGATCAAAATTTACCTTGGTGAAAGTTGAAATATTGGACACGAAATGCGGCTGGGGGGGATGGTGAGGGTGGGAGATTTGCTATCTTTAGGGGTTAAATGAAATTCAGAGTTTCAGTCTGTTCCATGTCTGAGTTGGGATTTATCTGTCTTACGATCAGCAGTCCATTCCTCTGCTGCTAGAACCACCTCTCCATAGTTTCCTATGATATTTTCTCTGCCACTTTTGTGGGGTGCTCATAATTGATCAGTATATTTACTGCTTGTTCTCCAGATCAGAGTAGGGAGCAGTAGCCTCCATCTGCTTTATTTAGTCAGAGGGCTCAGTATGGTTCTGACCATATTGATCACCAAATTTATGATGTATATCTGTTTATGGCTCTGGTTGGGAGTAGAGGAGCAGAGTGATGTAGGATTAGCAAGTATTTTCACCATCTTTGCAGCCTGTGGCAGTGGTGTGGTGGTGCTGTGGCTCTGGTGCTGGCTGCCATACTGGCCTACCGTGCCCTCACACGCTGAGTTACATCATGTTAGCACAAGCAAGCAGGTTAAGTGGGGAGGAGGGAGGGTCTCACCTCTTAAGAAATTATTACTTTTTACTGGTACTGTGACTAACCCCACAGCTGCAGTGTCTTTCAGAAGGCATTTCTTGTAGGCTGTGGCGTATCTTCCAGAATCTCATATACTGTATTGTCAAAATTGCCACATTCCTCTTTGGTGCAGTATGCATATTTATACCTAGATAATGTCTTGCATGATGGTAGGTGATTGCTGCTCCCTGCCTGCCAGGGTGGTAGTTGACCAGAACATACTCAAGACAGCCAAAAACAGATGTTGTTTCAGCGCATTACTGTGCGTGATCAGAGACACCTAGTCTTCATGTTTGTTTCATTTTGCAAGTGCTGTACAGTAGAATGATTGATTAGGAAGTGAAAAAAGTCAAATTTACCCAGATCTCCTGCACCACGGATGTCCTGTCTGACAGTCATACTGCAGTATAAGGGTGAAGGATGAACATTTTTGATTACACTATTAGCGTATGTCCACAAAAAGCATCTGCAGAGTGCCTCTGTGATGTACATGGTGGTATTTACACTAATTTTCTCAATTTGTGACAAGCATCCAACAGAACATTAAACCTGTAATTCCTGACCTTGTTTTTTTTTTCTCCAGTACTTTAAAAAAATTAAATGAAAGTTGAGATTTTTTTTTTCTCCTCATAATGCTACTTCTATACATCCATCTTATTTTAAAGAATTGAAAAACTTTTTATCTGAGGTGCTTTTCCAGCCATCTGTTGACACCATTAGTGAAAATACTGTAGTACAATTATGACTGCAAGTTGCCAAGTCAGTCTGCAGTCGTCTGAAGCAAACTTTTGTGAATACAGTTCTTCATAATTTTTTTTTTAATTAAAGTATGTGAAGATGTAATAATTGGATGAGAAGTGAGTACAGTATAGTATTTAGTGCAGATGTTGAAAAATAAAGGATGTAATATTGGGGTAATGGCTGTATGCAGTGTGTCGGAGGCTGTGCTTGGACCAAATAATTTGTAAATTACCAGCTATAATGTTGCTGTTGGTGTGACACCAGGTTTATCTGGATGTGGATGCAGTGGATTGCTGACTGAATTTACCTTTCTGCAGTCTACCATCCTCCTTTTAAGAGATAGGGAAGGGTTGAAGAATATATGTGTAACCAGATAGTGGAGCTTTCCAGTTATACCACTGTCACAACATGAAGGTGTGTCTCTACAACACATGCCAACTCCTGTATATACGGTACATCAATAAAAGTATTGTACGTTGGAATGTAAAATATTGCTTGGACAGTATTTTATTTCTGAGTTTGATAGAAAATTGATCACTGGTGGGGGGAGCTGTGCCTCCTGTTTCACCTGGCATATCTACACCAAATGCTTGCTGGTGTGGGCAGGTGCGGTTGGGAAATTGGCATGACGGTGACTCATACAGGTGGCCCCACTGGATGCAGACAGGTACAAATGAGAAATTCTTTGGATTAACTTCTTTGAGTTACAATGATGCAGAGCAACTGCCTGCATCAGCAGGCACTTGATGAGGTCACAGCCTAAATGTAATTGTACGTCAGTGGCATTTAATGGGTTGGTTAGCATGCTCTCGTTAACACTGCGTCATTACCACTGCTCATTAACATTATTATTTTCTAACATTGTAATATATTGTAGTACAAGCTTTACATTGTCATTGCCCTACCAGTCACACCAATCGGGGACTATAGATTTGTGTGGTTCCGTCGGTACGTTTGTCAGTCTGTTTGCAATTTCGTGTCTGCTTTGTAGCTTCCACATGCTTGGACAAATTTTGATGTAACTTCAAACAATTGTTCCCCATACCATAACGGTGTGTCGCATGCAACAACTAGGCAACTACTCCCAAGGTCAAGGTCACACTTTGGGCTCATACAAACTCAGGTGTTGTCGTACTGAACAGCCATACTGTACTTAAATTCGTGTCTGCTCTGGAACTTCCACGTGCATGGACAGATTTTGATATAACTTCACACAACTGTTCCCCATACCATGATAGGTCGTGTGCAACAACTAGCCATCTACTCCCATGGTCGAGGTCTTGACATTCCCATATTTTGTGCACAGTACATACACACTGCTATCATATCCACATCATACAGTATACACAGTACATATGTGTGGTTATCATGTGGTAGCGGATTTTGTTTTGCATGGCAATACTTCATCCTCTTGTTTTCAATGTAATGCTGTGTCAGAATGGCTAAATACAACACTACCTTGGAGTCCATGGGGAGAGGATCATAAGTTGCCCATTTAATGGTTGCTTTCCAGATAATAACCCAATGAAGCATTCAGGATCATTTTCTAATTCATTTTTCATTTTTTAATGGAAAGTTTGATATTTCTTCCAACTTCTTGTTAGTAAAGCATCACCTCTTCTCTTGGCTTCTCTCTTTCTCACTGCAGCATCCCCCTTTTTTTTTTTCTTCTTGTATCCTATTTCATGTTACTGTCATACAGTACTTCTAAAGGCCCGTCCAGACGATCGAGCAATGCCCGCGGGCACAAGCGAGCAGTTTGCCTGTTGACGGGCTCACCGCTTGTGCCCGCGGGCAAATGCGTAAATTGCCACGGGCAATTTACGCATTTGCCAGCTAACGGTGAGCTAACAGGCAAGAGTGCCCCGCCAAAGTGCGCGGTGCATTGTGCCCGATCGTCTGGACGGGC
>NC_136954.1:58408228-58455728 GCF_032717465.1 Coenobita brevimanus | reverse complement strand
AGTATTTTTAAACAAAATATTTTTTTTTTTTTTCTCAAGCTTTCAAAACAGCCCTTTCATGAGTTAGAAACTTTGCAATTTACTTTGGCTGGTGTCAGGTGATTTTATTCATTCATGGGAAACCTCCCATGGCCTAAGAGTAAGAGTATATACATAGACTAACCCTTTTGTCGTCAGTTTGAACTTTTTCTTTTACACTGAACTGATGCCAAACCACTATATTTTGTTTCGTTTTTAAAGGCTCCAACATGCTTTCACGTGTCGACCTCAGTCATGTAATGGAAGTTCTCCATGCTGCTCGATCTCAGGCAGCTTCCCTTTTCAGTCCTTTATCCCTGAGGTCACACTCAATGACCTCATCCAAGGTCTTTTTGGTCTATGTCTTGTAGCCCTACCTCTAATGTTAACTCATCTCTTTTCTGCACCCAATTGTCATCCCCCATCCTCTCCACATGCCTAGACCATCACAGTCTACCTCCCCTCATCACAACACCAATATACTCCAGTCCCATCCTACCTTCCAGCTCCTCCATCGTAAACCTTGCTCCCCCCTGGCCTCGCACTTTAGGATGCACTACACATCCACCTAATCATTGTCATTTCTGTACTTTTGAGCCTGCGAATATTTAGCTCTAGAAAATTTTTTGCCCCAAAGGAATTACACTGCACATGTTAAGCCCATCAGAATTAGTTTACCTCACTACAGTGTTTGCTTGGGAAACCATTTTTAGCATTTTAGATAGTTCATTATGTTCTTTATTAATTTTTAAGAACACATGAAATTTTCTCTTTGCAGTTACTAGTAATTGTTTGTCATTTGAAAAATATAGAATTATTCATTGTTTATTTTATTGAACAGTTTTTGCTTCAGCTGCATTTTTTGTTGTTGCTGGGTCAAGTAAAATTTATATGGCTCCTGGAAACTGTACATATCATTTGATCATCATAAGGTAATCAGTTGTTGAGAATGTTTGTGGTACATGATGCTGTCTATTTTAGTGTAATGATAATACAGTAATAGCTGAAATAATAATCCTGTCTTTTGTTTCTCAGAAGTGCCAGTATATTTATATGTGGTTTACATTTTATTGTTTAAGCATTTAATTTTGGTATTTCTGACTTGTGCCTTTCACTTTGTTCCTATTTTTTCATTTTGCTTTATTAAATCTCCTCCATTTTGCTGTATAGCTCCTTCTTGTGATTGTGCCTTTTATCCAAATCTCTTTTCATTTATGGAGTACAGTATTTCATTTTTGAGGTTTAAAATTTCACTCACTACATTTTAATATTTTCAGTTCATTTTGCAACCATGGTAACAGCAAAACATAATCCTGACTTTCTCTGCAAGGGTACTCTCAGCAAAACATGTATGAAAAGTGTTGTGCTGTATGATTGTGAGACTTGTCCTGTAAGAGAGAAGGATACATACAGATTGGAATGCACAAGAACAGGAATGTTGAGACGGATGAGCTGGGGCTCAGCAAGTGACAGACCTGAGATTAGTGGGCTGTGAGAGAGATTTGGCTAAGAAATATTAGAGAGGTGATGTGAACAGGTACCAGTAGGCTGAAATGGTTTGAACATGTTTATAGGAGGGGAGAGGATGACTGGCCAATCAGTCAAAAGTGTGAATTTGGAAGGAAGAGTTCCCAGAGGCAGACCAAGGAAGATGTGAGTGGACATCCTGCATGGAGATATCCAGGCTTGGGGCCTGAGCAGTGGTTTGAATGTGTTTATAGGAGGGGAGAGGATGACTGGCCAGTCAGTCACAAGTGTGAATTTGGAAGGAAGAGTTCCCAGAGACAGACCAAGGAAGATATGAGTGTACATCCTGCATGGAGATATCCAGGCATGGGGCCTGAGTAGGACAATTGTTTAAGATGGTGAATCATGGAGAGCTTCTATCTTGTGAAATGCCTCCTCATGCCAGTACAGTATGGGCTTTAAAATAAACATTTGCGATGCCATGGGATACGGTAACCATATAACCAAATAATGTGGTGCTTTTGAGCCTGGTATGGTGTCCCTGTATACTGTATTGGGTAGGTGGAGAGATGCATATGCAATATTCATCCAAGAACCAAGTCTCCACACACTTCCCAGTGTTTTGCCATGGTGAGGTGCTGTCAACTGCAGGGAAGCATTGATTCGCTGCATGGGATGGCCCTGCTGGGATGATATCTTGTTTGCAGTTGGTGGATCTACTTAGCCAGACAGTCTGGGGTTACTTTACTACTGCTACTTCCTCTGTTCCTGCCGCTCTGTATGTCGATGATTTTGCTGTTTACTCTGGGGATACGGATCTTCCTCATCTCCAGTCTCTTATTCAGTTCACCATTACAGCAGCCTTCACTTGGGCCATCACTCATGGTTTTCATTTCACCACCTCCAAGTCTTATGCAGTGTCATTTACGTTTTCCCGTACTATACTTCAACCACCCTTTTGCCTTATGACACTTCTCTCCTTTGTCGGTCTTCTGCATCTTTTCTTGGTCTTGTCTTTGACTCTCGGTTAAACTGGAATGCGCGTGTTTCTTCCCTTTGTTCATCCACTCTTCATCGCCTTTGCTTATTACAAACTCTGTCTCAACTTTCGTGGGACGCTGATCACACCACACTTCTTCATCTCCACTCTGTCCATATTCTCTCTAAACTCGATTATGGGTGTCTAGTCTATTCTTCTGTCTTTGCCCATACTCTTTTAAAACTTGATTCCTTTCATCATACAGTACTGGTCTTCGTTTAGCCACATTTGCCTTTCGGTCAACCCCGGCCAGGAGCTCCTGCATCGAATCAGGCATTCCCCCCGTCTCCTTTTGTCGTTCTCTCCTTGCAGTTAATTCATAAGCATGTCTGCATCATTATCCTTCCAAAAAATCGCTCCACCTTCCCTCCTCTCTCCATCGTACTTTTCAGTCAGACTCTTATCTCCTCCTTCCTTTCTCACTCCGTGTCCCTGCTCTTCTTCAGTCTGTTGGTTTCACCTTTCCACCCATTCTTCTCTTTTGCCTTATTTCTTTTCCTCTTTGGAAATACCTCCTCCAGTGGTCTGTTCCGTTCCCCCTCGTTCTTGCTTTCTTCTTTCTTCTGTTGCACTCCGCTCCATTTTTCTTGAGCGCATGTCTTCTTGTTCTTCTGCTACTCCTATCTTTACCGATGGTTTTAAATCCCTTTGCAATGTTGGTTTTGTTGTTGTCTTTCCTGAGTCTCCTTTTTCCAGTTCCCATCCTTCTGTTGCGGTTGTCCTCACACCAGAATTTTATGATGTTCTCTTCTCTCTGAAGTCTCTGTTTTGTTCCACTTCTTCCTCTTTTGTTATCTTCTCTGATTCTCACAGTGTGCATTTTTCTCTACGGGCCTCTTCTTCTTCTCCTCCCTTTGTCACCCAAATGCAATAGTGGCCCTTCCATTTTTCTGTGCACAAGAAGTTGATTCAATTTTGCTGGGTCCCTGGTCTTGTTGGAATTGCTGGAAATGAACGTGCAGACTTGCTGGCTCGTTCTGCTGCTCTGTCTCACGTCTTCTCCTCAACCGATTCCTGTTCTTGATTGTTCACCTATTCTTTCTCACCAATTCCTTGAGCTGTGGCAAACTTCCTGGGACTCCCAGGGTTACCAATAAACTTTATCTCATTAAACCCTGTTTTTCCATGGTCTATTTCCACTCACTCTGATTGTCAATGGGAAATTGTCCTTGCTTATCTTCGCTTGGGTCACACCTGCCTCACTCATGGTCACTTAATGATTGGTGGCCCCCTGCCACTTTGTTCACGTAACTGCCCTCTGACTATCTGACACCTTTTTCTTGACTGCCTGTTCATACTTCACATCCATCGCTCTGCTATTCCCTTCCTCTCTTTATTACCCCACCCCTTGTTACTTGCTGATTTCCTTGGTAACTCTTCTACTTTTTCTATTTCTAATATTATTGCTTTTCTGCTCTGTGTATTTAGCATCTAATTTAAACATTCTTTCTTCTTTGCTACCTTAGTGCCACATAGCCTCTCTAGGCTTGGTGCTAGCTTTTCTCATTACTCATTCATTCAGTTGCTACTGGTGCTACTACACTGGCTTGTAAACAGTATATTTGCATAATTGATGCTTTTGGCAAAAATGCTATACTTTCTTCTCATTTATTGATTTTTATACTTACTCCCCATATCTTCCGCGTCCTTTTTATCTTTTCTTAGTTCGTTCAGTTCATATTGATTTATGTTTTTAACTGCTGTTTGGTTGATTCCTTGTAAGGTAGTTTACTTCCCTTGGGCCAATGTTGTATAACCAATGGAACTTATAAATCACATGAGCCTTGCATCATGGCTGGTGTAGACCTTCATTGTGCCTCTAATGAGGTCTGCAGCATGGTAAGGATTAAAGCAAGTTATCTGAAAATCCAAGCAAGTTTTTGAAAACTTCCAGCATTGGTAGATGACAAATGCCACTTACATGAACTTTATCATTGAAGTATTAAGTCCTGTAAAGTACAGTACTGTATACAGAATATTGTAACCCCTTCAGCCCAAAGTGTCTTAATCTGCAGTTTTGAATAAGGAGGTCTCACACACACACACACACACACACACACACACACACACACACACACACACACACACACACACACACACACACACACACACACACACACACACACACACACACACACACACACACACACACACACACACACACACACACACACACACACACACACACACACACACACACACACACACACACACACACACACACACACACACACACACACACACACACACACACACACACACACACACACACACACACACACACACACACACACACACACACACACACACACACACACACACACACACACACACACACACACACACACACACACACACACACACACACACACACACACACACACACACACACACACACACACACACACACACACACACACACACACACACACACACACACACACACACACACACACACACACACACACACACACACACACACACACACACACACACACACACACACACACACACACACACACACACACACACACACACACACACACACACACACACACACACACACACACACACACACA
Source organism: Coenobita brevimanus (assembly GCF_032717465.1). Classification (NCBI taxonomy): domain Eukaryota; kingdom Metazoa; phylum Arthropoda; class Malacostraca; order Decapoda; family Coenobitidae; genus Coenobita; species Coenobita brevimanus. Next base: position 58,450,625 of record NC_136954.1, on the reverse strand, counting down.
CACACACACACACACACACACACACACACACACACACACACACACACACACACACACACACACACACACACACACACACACACACACACACACACACACACACACACACACACACACACACACACACACACACACACACACACACACACACACACACACACACACACACACACACACACACACACACACACACACACACACACACACACACACACACACACACATCGCTTGCTGGCGCAGTGGTAGCATTCTCGCTTGCCATCTGGTAGGCGGGAGTTCGTGCCTCGCTCAGGTTGCGAAAAGTTTCACTGACGAAGTGGGTGGTTACTGTCCCCCTCGAGCAAGGGGACGGGTGTGTGCGTGTATGAAGGTCACAGCCTTGGCCTTAGATTGGACTATATGAGCTCTCAGCTCCCTTCCAGGAGGGTAAAAGCTGACGACGATCACGACCATCAAGTGATCCTGACCGACCCGGTGAATAATTACACACACACACACACACACACACACACACACACACACGAGTGAAGGTATTTATAAAGATTGTTCTAACCCCATCTGCATGAGGAGTGTCTGTTCTGGTGAATGAAATTATCTGGTAATGGCCTCAACAGAAAAAAAAAAAAAAAAATGAACTGAGGAGGTTACAGTTAACAGTGAATGAACATCAGCCTACAGTAGGGGATAGAGTAAGAGACAGAACTACTGTTAGCTACAAGATGCACAAATTGTACTAGAACCTAGAAGATAATATATGATGTAACTTGGAATTGTAAGGAGATAATTGGTGAGATCACTGCATTCCACTAAGGGCAGTGATGATTACGATCTTAGTATTCATGTTTATCATGGCTGATGTTCCATGGGCATAGTTCATTACAGTACATTTCTGTTGTCTGTGGAACATTCCTGGAATTCCATCTGCTTGCTAGAAGACCTCTGATATATCACCAAATAAATGGTCGAGTATAAACTTGTAGTTGTACGTCTTGGGACCTTACAACCTTTTTAACCTGTCACGTCCCAAGGTTTTCCGTGCCTCCGACATCCCCCAGTCCCGAGGTATTTTCGAAAAAAATTTTTTTGGCTAAAACCTCCGCTTTTGGTGAGAAACATCGTAAATTCATAGAGAAATCGCTTACCTGAGGTTTAAAATACTCAATCCAGGTAGGAGTTCCTCCTTACTTGACTGGGTTTTCTAACATGCTGGCACCAAAGAAAACAAGTTCTATGGGAGGGTAACTATTTTATCCACTCATAAACGGTATTTATTTATTTACTTGGTACGAATTTATATGTAGTATGAGAGTATATTGGTTTTCAAGCAGTAATATAGGCATTATAAGCATTGTTTCGCTCACTAACTAATCACCATACCTGACCTTTTTTTGCCACATTACCTGATCATTATTTCTGACTGTTTCTTCTTCTAATGCTTTGTAAACTTTGTCCTCCACATTGTCATCGATTGGGGAATCACTCTGGCCCTGAATATCTTTACTGGCCGGGTCACTGGTAACAGGTGAATTGCCGAGACAATGGCGTGAGGGGGGGGAGGGGGGAGGTTATGCGGTGTAAGGCATTTTCCCTGCTTGGCATCTTGTAGAGGAATAGAGGAAGGTGTCCCGTGTATACATACGAAAAATCATGCGTGAAAATTGAGCAAATTAAAGACCTTGCAATTGCACGACGTACCGGTACGTCGCCGGGACTGGCAAATGCAAATCGTTGCAATGTACCCATACGTTGACGGGACGTGGCGGGTTAAAGGATGCATATTATTTTACTGCTGGTATGCTGAGACATTTCTATTATTTGAAGAGTGTTGTATACTGTATGTATTACATGTGTACTGGTATATACATATGTAATATGTATTTACACAAAAGATTATAGTCTTAAGATTATTATTTTATCATGTGTATGAAAATTAGAATTGCTTTTAACAGAATATTCTGGCTGCCAGATTAAGTGAATAAACTTTGATTGATTAACCTGATTGAAGGTGGACAGTGATCTTTCAGTTGGAGTTGTTTCATATTCTTTTTAAACTTACTGCTGTGGTACTGTAGTTGTACTTTTATCTTGATATACTGTACATGCATTTTTAATTTTCATTTACTACTTTACTACTTCAGTTTTTAGACACCATTATTTTATATTGTTTTTGTATTTTGATTTGTTACATTGTTTTATACCAAAACTGATGTATTGCATCACTTGATTTTGCTTGTAGAAAATATCAATGACGTGTTTAGTAATCAGCGGGGAGTACGAATGAATGATAAAAGGTGAAGGAAGAAGTAGACAACACTTACTTGATGTAGTGCTGCATACTTCTTCCTTCATCTTTATCATTCATTGTCTGTGTCTGCCCTTCTCTCTTCCTGTTCCTCCTGCCACTTTATTACTCTTCTTTTCTTCTCAGTGACAAGTCTAATGGTTTACTGTAAGGCAGGAAACCATTTACAACACTGGGTGGTAACCATATAACCAACCCATATGTGTTCCCTACATGTCAGCAAGTGGGTTGGCAGAGGGTTAGTGTCCCTTCCTGTAAAACAACTAACTCAAAGACAAACGGGCACCCCTTATGGGATTATGGTGTTTGGCTATAGGGTGATGGAGTAGGGAAGTATGAATACCATATCCAGTGTATTATTTTATTCCTTTGAATTATTTTAAGAATCTTTTTATAGTCATACAACTTCTTATACCTTCTTATCTTGATGCATTAGGATGATGGATTGGGAAATTAGTTTGTGTTTTAAATTAGAAGAAACAGGTGTATGTCCTGGGATTAGTGTTCAGAGGAGCTTTATTTTGGTGCAAAAACTTGTGGTGTTGCCTTTGATGGGAATTTGTTTGGAATATTAAATACTGTAATAAAGCACTGAGTGCAGTGTGTGTCTAAATAACCTGAACAGTTGCATTATTGTTGTAGTGATTGTGGTAGGTGGTGGCAACCATCATCCACTCACTTGATGTAGTGCTGCCTACTTCTTCCGTAGCCTGTATCATTCTTTTTCTGTGCCTGTCCTCCTCTCTTCCTATTTCTCCCATCTTTCCTGTCACTTCTTATTGCTTTTCTTTCCTTTACAGGTGGCTTTACATTGAGTGACAAGCCTAATGGTTTCCTGTAAGCCAAGAAACCATTTACAACGCTGGGTGGTAACCATATAACCAAACCATAAGTGCTCCCTACGTGTCAACAAGTGGGTTGGTGGAGGGTTAGTGTCCCTCCTCGTAAAACAACTAACTCAAAGTCAAATGGCCACCCCTTACCGGATTATGGCGTCTGGCAGTAGATAGAATGGTAGGGAATGTTGTAAGTTTGACCAACTTAAAGTAATCATATTTCCAGTTTTTTGTGATTTTCTCGTTAAAGTGACCTGATTCTGTTTATGATTATTGCTTTCTTACCTTGATGTTGAATGGTCACTCATAATGGGTGTTGGTTTGTATGGTAGTCTGGCCTGGCTTAACAAAAATTCTTCCTCCTTGTGTGAATCCCTCTTGATTTTCCTTTACTTTGTCATTCATCACCAAGTGTATCTTTATTTCTTAGCAAGAACACGAACAGTTTGTATGAGATGTTGGTTAGAGAAATTAGTTTAAATCTTTTGCTGTGGGTTTTTTCCTTTTTGGGTAAGATTTTTTGTGTTGGATGATTTCCACTCTCACTTTTCTTCAGTTTCCAGTTCTCTTGTGAAGCTTTTAAACATGTTTCATTTTCAGCCAGTGCTTTGTACATTTAAGGTTTTGAGTCATTTGGACCTGATGCTTTCGTATTAAGATTTTGTATTGTATATATTACTGCTTTTTCTGTGATCTGCAGTTTCTTCATTGATTTTGTTTGTTTCAATGTGTAGAGCCATATCCACAAGTTCTGTTACAGTACTTGCTCTGTGGATGCTGTCTCTTTTATTTTTACTTTGTCTTCATAACATTATGTTTGTAATGTTTCCTGGTATGTTTGTTGGATGTGCATATTCCATACTTCAGTTATACTGTTATTATTTGCTAAAAACACTTTCCCAGTTTTTTACTAGATCTCTTGCTCTGTTCTCATCCAGTTGTCTGTTTAGTTTAACTACCACTGTTCTTGCCTTACCAGCTTTTTTCCCAGTCTGATCATTTTCCCTATCTTATCATTCTTTTACTTTCACCAAGTTTTCTATCAAGCCATAGCACCTTGCCTTGGTTCACCTCTACTGATATGGGATGTTGTACATGACTAGATAGCTCTTCCTGTTCTTCATGTCTTCTTTTTCTTTCCATTCCTCAGTCACCTTCATTGTTGTTTTGCTGATTTCTTCAGTATTTATTTGATTTTTTTTTTTTTTTTTTTTTTTGTAACTTCTGCACTTTATGTGGTATGATCTGCCTTTTTTCATGTTTTCTCCCCATCTGATCTGCATAACTATTTTAGTGGTTTCTTCCACCAGCTATGGTTCAAATTTTCCAACTTTTCCTCCATGCATCCTCTCTTCCTATTTCTCCCACCTTTCCTGCCATATTTATTGCTTTTCTTTCCTTGTTAGGTGGCTATACATTGAGAGACAAGCCTAATTGTTTCCTGTAAACCAGGAAACCATTTACACCTCTGGGTGGTAACCATATAACCAATCCATTTGTGCTCCCTGTGTGTCAGCAAGTGGATTGGCAGAGGTTTAGTTTCCCTCCCGGAAAAAAAAAAAAATAACTCAGACAAACAGCCATCCCTTCCGGGATTATGGTCGGGTTATAGTTAGATGGAATTTAGTTTTCCCTGAAGCTCTCATAATTTCTCTGGTCTCTTGTTTTCTCTTGACTCTTAATGCGGCTTAGCTAGCATGACCGTAGTTGACTGTTGGCAATCTGTAAACAACATGAATGGAATATGAAGATGCCATGAATACATACAATAGATTGGGGGGAGGGCCAGTCATAGTGACTAGACTTTTAGCTATGTTTATGTTACAAATTCATATGTTTTCCTTTAGAAACTACAAGAGAAAACAAAACTAAACTGATGATTATTTAAAATTTCTTGTAATACTTGTTTAATGCTAAATATTTTCTGAAGTATTTGCTAAAAATAATATTGGACTGCTTTTATGTATTTAATACATATCTCGCATGCATTTTAAGGGGTCAGTCAGTATTGTCTGAAATCTATGTTACACCAGAACATTTGATTTGATTTGAAATATTTATTGTTGGTGTGTCTTGCCACACACCATCTTCCACCAAGATAGTTCCATGCAGTTAGTGGTTATAAAATCATGGGTGTAGCCACACGCTCTTTTGTAAATGTTAGCTATAGTATATATTATAAAAAGTAGAGGAATTTGTAAGGTATATTACATACAGAAGTGAGTAGCTTAGCATCAGAGTAGCATAAACGTGTATTAACAGTATGAGCCCCAGCCTGAGATGATGACATGGCACCGCCTTACCAGCGGGTTGGGGAGCAGGGGGGCTCAATGGTGAAGCGTGTGACTCAAGATCACGAGATCTAGATTTCGCGCCGTGCCTGGGTAGCTGCCATGCAGGAAAGGGCTCTCTTGTAATCGTAGCAGGGCTATATGATCTATCTAGGTCTAGCTCGGGGGAATAATTCCTCAGTGGGTCATATGGGGTCACGGAGTGATGGCCACAACACCCTCCCACGCCACACTACTCTTTCTCTACCTCTCATTTTCAATGACTGTATTTTAATTGTCCATCTATTTTATACTGTCTTTCATTGGTACACACAACCGTTATTCTCTTACATCAGCTTGAGTAGTACATTTGTTAGCGGCTATGGCTAGGTAGCGTTGGGCCAGAGCTGGGCATTGCAAACGAAAATTCACTTTCGCAAATGCAAATTTGCAAACTCAAACCATTTCCTTCCACAATCGCAAATCCGCAAACTTCTTGAAATTTGCAGTTCCACAAGTGCAAACAAATTATTTGTATCCCTTTCAGTACCATGACATCAGTTTCATTTTATTGTGGATACCATTAATGGGTTTTATTAAGCTTAGGATGATATTTTTCATAATCAAGGGGTTAAAAGTCATCTCTGGTTACTCATCCACTACAGTTATATCTTTATTTACAGTACTCTATTCTGCCTACCAGTAGGTGACTTTATGAAGTTTGGAAATTGTCTTTGGTACTGAATGGGATATATAAAATTATATTTATAGTAAAACTAAAACATATATATAGTAACCCCCAAATTAAACAAGATTACATTCCAAACCCCTTCGCCAATTCTTGACTCATTCCTGAAATGACATTTACTGGTACCGTAACTGCATAGCCTGTGAACCACTGATACTGATATAATCTATCTATCTATCTATTGCCAGACACCTCAATCCCGTTTGGGGTGGCCACAAACAAATCGCCTCCAAGTCGCCCTGTCCCCCGCCATCTCACTGCCCTGCTCCCAACTCACACACCCCTCTCTCATATACCTCTCCACCCCATCCCTCCATCTCATCCTTGGCCTCCCCCTCCCTCTTCCTCCATCCACCTCACTCACATACACTCTCTCCGTCAGTCTTTCACCCTCCATCCTCTCCACATGGCCAAACCACCTCAGTGTGTTCCTCATAAAGCTTCCTATCACATCCACATCAACACCACAACGCTCCTTTATATCCTCATTCGTCAGCCTGTCTCTCCATGTGACTCCACAGGCTCCTCTTAAATAACTCATTTCCACTGCTCTCACTCTTGACTTGTGTCAAGGACTGATATAAACGTTTCTTAAATATGTTTCCCCGTTGTTTTTAGTTGTTCAGTTGTACCAACTCTTGCGTGATTTTTCAGCATAATGGTGGAAGGGACTGTCTAAGTGTTTAACTAAACCTAACCTAACCTAATTTAACTGTACTTGATAATTTATGAAGTGCTTGAAAGGGTACAGCAAGGAAGGAAGGTTGTTGGTTCACCGAAATCAGTGATGAGAACAGGGAGGTGAATATGGAGTTAGTCACTGTATGATAGTATTGTGATCCCTACCCTGACGTATGGAAGCGAGGCATGGACCTTGCTAGAGGGGAACAAGTCAAGAGTGAGAGCAGTGGAAATAAGTTACCTGAGAGGAGCATGTGGAGCGACATGGAAGCACAGGTTGACGATTGAAGACGTGAAAGAACGTGGGATGGATGTGGATGTGATTGACAAAATTAGGAGAAATATGCTGAAGTGGTTTGGACATGTGGAGAGAATGGAGAATGCAAGACTAAGAGGGTGTATGTAGGTGAAGTGGAGGGAGGGAGAGGGAGGAGGAGACTGAGGATGAAGTGGAAAGATGGAGTTGAGAGGTATATGAAGGAGGGGGGAGTGAGTTGGGGAGAGGGCAGTCAAATGAAGGTGGTGGGGAACATAGGCCCATCTGGCCTGGGCCCTCTGTGCGCTTCCCTGTGGTCTCTCCTTGGGGTTGGTGTTTCGTCACCGTCCCTGGTCTCCCGTTGGGGTGGGTATTTCTGGAAGTATCAGATTTCCATTGATTAACCATGTAATTTACTCAGTCAGCGTCTGGAGTTGTGGGTTTCAATACTTGGCAGTTAATGGACATTCCATTATGGAGTGATGTAGTGTGTGCCGCAGCTCGCAGGAGTCCCACAAACTGCACATGGTACTGGGTCTTCTCGGGTGAATTCCCAATAATATAACCTAGTCTTATTCTTATGAGAGCAGCGTCATTAAATCATCCTCTTTGCCCATAATTATGTTACTTGAGTATTCTGAGAATAGAGAGCTAGTGATGTCATTTTCTATGCAAGCATGAGGCTGTCTAGTTATATCATAACTGACAAGATAACTAATCATGCTTGTGACGGAAGAAAAACTAGATTCAACATTTACGTCAGGAGTGTCCGAAAGCAGAGCTTTGAGGTAGATCGTCCTTTTCGTTGAAGGGTTGTCATTGAGTCAAGGCTTAATATTATTTTTACAATAGATTTAATTAGAATCTGGTTTTAAAAATGTCTTTAAAAGGGTTGTATGCAGAATGGGTAAAAAAAAAAAAAAAATGTCCCTGATCCAAGTTCGTCCTGCTGGTTCATGTGAATGTGCGATTGTAAACAAGCGGGGGACAGAGAGGTGTTTCTGAAGGTATGCCACAGTTATATGTTACTGCTGTTGGTGAATTTGTTTAAAAGCAGAATTAACGCTAGTTCGAAATCACTGAAGGTATACTTGGAAATAAGTGAATATATAGTTAGGGAAATGTTCCTGGTAATGTGCAGAAAATGTACATTGATGACTGGCGCACTTAGGCCAGCCAACCCCACTGTATTAGGTATGATGTATTTCACAGGGTATATTGCAGATTCAAGGTGATGTTACATGCCCAGTAGTTAGTAATATGGTGGCAGGAATATGGTTAGTTCCAGAAGTATTTTATGTAGAAGTTAGATTTCAGTGTTCCAACAATTTTCACATTATCTCCCTCCTATCTGTATCCAACTTTGCATTTTAAAGTGGTGAAAGCATAAAGAAAGGATTTTGAGATGTAAATGCACTGAAAAATGAAGACGTATTACAGAATCTTAACACAAATGACTTGTATTGATAATCTGTGGCAGCAATCTCATTGATTCAGATTTGTGTGCATTACAACTGTAACATGGCCAATGAGTAATTATAGGTGTGGAACTTCTAATCCTAGTTGATCCCCTCCCTTTGTACCATCAGGCCAGCAAGGAAGGTAAATTATTGGTCAACAAGTGGGTTGGCAGAGAGTTAGTGCCCTGTAAAACAGCTAACTCTAGTCAAACAGCCACCCCGTAGGGGATCATGGTATCTTGCAGTAGACAGATAGATAGACAGACACCCATAGACAGATAGATAGACACAAAACCAGCAAACACTGAAATTAATTTGCCCATTACTGAACATGAAGAATTTTAAGCACTTTATCCAGTAAGGATCTGTCATGAATGGTTTAATTAAGTACTTACTGCAGTAGTTATGGAGGTGAGGGAGATTCTCTAGTTCATATCTGTCTTTTATTGCACCTGCAATAAAATGCATTAACCTAACCTAACGTAGCTTAATGTAACGAAGCCTAACCTAAACTACCTAACCTAATTTTAATGTAGATGCAATAGTAGATGGATATAGAGCTGGTGGTGGTGGTGGTGGTAGTGGCAGCGGTGGTGTGTACCTGTATTATAACAGCTGACATGCACAAACCTGACACTCATGGGCAGCTCTGCTATAATGATGTAGCAGTTTTATGGGTCCTGAAGGGCAAGTAATCCATGGGGCTGGGGAACATCACTTTCTGTCTTTGGTAAAGTTATCTGTTTCCACCCAGTGCTTCATGTATGGGTATAGGTGTGGAAGGCTTTAGGAGTGTACATTTACTTTATCTTTCTGTTAGTTCACTACAGTATCTATGTACATTATGTCAAGCTAGATGCCTTAATTCTGGGAAGTGTTGGCTGTAAACAACTTACTGTAATTATGTGATTCCCTGCCCACCACCATCAGGCTGCTTTCCCTCCAAGTCAGTCTGCTGCCATTCATATTTTTCTCCACTCCATCCCATTTCAGCTCATAGTGTGGGCTTGAACCCTTGACTTGGACAGACACATTGAGATGAAAGTATACTGTACTAACTACCAAGCCATCATAGTTCTCTGTATACTGTATTACTGTAAGAAAATGTTCTGGAAAGAGGTGAAGACAGTAAGACAGGGTGGAAGTGAGGTTAGCAGGGGAGTGAAAGATAAAAATGGTAGATAGTGGAGAAGGGAGAAAAAGTGAGCAGATGGAGAGAACACTTTAAGAAATTGTTGAACATACGGGATGGAAGTAATGCGAGTATAAGTGGCTGGGGAAAGGCTGGGAGAAGGAGGGAGGTGAGAAGACAGGAAGAAATCAATAGGATAGAAGTTGTGGAAGCAATGAAGAAAGTTAAATTGGGGAAAGCCCCAGGAATTGGTGGAGTGTGTGGTGAAATGCTGAAGCATGGGGGTGAGATAGTAGTAGAATGGAAGATGTGCAGATTGGCCTGGGAGGAAGGTAGAGTCCCGGAGGATTGGAAGTCAGATATAATTATTCCCTTGTACAAAGGAAAAGGGGAAAAAGAAGTGTGTGGTAATCATAGGGGCATTTGTCTTCTTAGTATAATAAGAAAAGTGTATGGTAGGATACTTATTGACAGAGTTAGAGAAAGAACAGAGGAATTAGTTGGAGAAGAACAGGGAGGCTTTAGGAAGGGAAGAGGTTGTGTAGATCAGATATTCATTCTTAGATCTTTAGTGGAAAAGTTTCTAGAGAAGGGAAAGAAGTTGTATGCGGCTTTCATGGATTTGGAGAAAGCATATGACAGGGTGGATAGACAAGGATTGTGGAAAGTATTAAGAATATATGGAGTAGATGGGAATTTGTTGAATGCTGTGAAGAGTATGTATGATGGTGCGAAGGCTGCAGTGTGTGTGGATGGTGAACTAAGTGAATTTTACTCTTTGGAGGTTGGGGTGGAGGGATGGGGTGGAGAGGTATATGAGAGAGGGGGGTGTGAGTTGGGAGCAGGGCAGTGAAATGGCGGGGGACAGGGCGACGTGGAGGCGATTTGTTTGTGGCCACCCCAAATGGGATTGAGGTGTCTGGCAATAGATAGATAGATAGATTATTATTATTATTATTATTACTCTTATTACTGTATTATTGTTATTATTATTATTATTATTATTATCATCATCATCATCATCATCATCATCATCATCATCATCATCATCATCATCATCATCATCATCATCAACTTGGAGATGATTTGTTTGTGGCCACCCCTTGCAGAATTAAGGCATCTGGCAGTAGACAGATAGATAGGTAGTTTTTTTGTTATTATTGCTACCATTATTATTATTATTATTATTATTATTATTATTGTTATTATTATTATTATTATTATTATTTACCATTGTGCCTTGAGAGTAAATGTAGAAAATAGTAAAGTGATGGTTATTGAAAGAGAAGGTGACTCCCAGTGCGATGTTCCAGTGAATGGAGAGAGACTGGAATTGGTGAGAGAGTCCAGATACCTGGGTACAGTGATAGAAAAGTCATGAGTGAGAGCATTGGAGATGTGATTGCTGAGGAATGTATGTGGAGTACAGAGAGTGGATAGCATATGAAATAATGTGATTTGTGAAAGATGTGGAGTGAGGAAGTCTGTGAACACCAGAATCGAAGAGAGTGTACTGAGATGGTATGGTCATGTGGAGAGATTAGATGACATTAGAGTGGTGAAAAAGGTATATCTGAGCATATTTGAAGGTGGGAGTAGGTGAAGTAGGCCAAGAAGAAGGTGGAGGGATATGGTAGATGAGTGTGTGAGGAAGAGAGGTATGGAAGTTGGTGAGGCCAAGTGGCTGACAGGAAATTGAGCTGGCTAGATGAAAATTGTGTGCAGAAGTGTATGACCAGGGATTTGGCACCCCTTTTTTAACGTGACAGCATTTGAATTGACTCTATCAGATAGGTAACTGTGAAGCTACAGAACGTGGTGAAATATTTTGTGGCCCATCGGATGGAGCCAGAATTTTGAGGGCTTCAATGATGAGTGAATGGAAGCATGCCCCATTAAATTGGGCATACTTTGCCTGTCTGCACATTGCAACTCCTCGTCCAGCCCTAGGGTGGGAAAGAAGGTCCTGATGATGATGATGATGATGATGATTGATGGATAGATGATGATGATGATGATGATTGATGGATAGATGATGATGATGATTGATAAATGGATTGATGATAATCTATTGATTGATTGATGATGATAATGATTGATTGATTGATTGATTGGTGATGATGATGGATTGATGATGACGATGATTATGATGACAATGATTGATGATGATGATGTGATGATGATGATGATGAATGATGATGATGATGATTGATTGATTGATTGATGATGATGATAAATTTTTAGGCTGATGATTGATTCAGTGATTGATTGATTGAGGATGATTGATGATTACAGTATTAGTATTTTTGTCAGTGTTATTGTTGTTGCAGTTATTATTATTATTATTATTATTATTATTATTATTATTATTATTTTATTTTATTTTTACTGTAGCAAGTAGTAATAGTAGTAGCAGCAGTAATATAAAATATTTGGATTTCCATTTACAATACCCAGCCTACACTTTCATGTAAAACGTGTACTGGAGTCCGAACTGTGGTTGTTTTTATATTATGTTTTAATTGAATCTAACAGGGATCCAGGGGAAAAAAAAAAAGCAAACTGTACAGTGTAACTTCTAAGTATGGGGTATGTTTCATGTGTATTCAGCATTTAGTTACCGTAATCATGTACTGTGTGTATAGACTGAGAGTTCTGCTTTAACTTATAGTACAGTACTTGGTTTGGCTGTATTGTATAGCAACAGTATTCACTGAAGCCATTTTGCAGGATGTTATGTGGTTGACAGCATCAGCATGGAGAGACAGGTAGCCGTCAACAGAATTGAAAACCACATGGAATCATATATTAAACCAGAGCCAACCATCATTCTGGCAGAGCTTGGTGATATTGACAACACAGTGGAATTTGACAATGAAGACAATGAAAACTGGGCTGCTTTGACTGATCCAGGAATGCAAGGAAGCCGAACTGTTGGACAGAAGGAAAAGCATGATAGTTTAAGCAATGGGGTAACACAGTCATCCAAGGACAGGGGTAGGAGAGGGGTACAGGAATTAGCCCCTCCTGCTACATGCCACCTGTGTCACAAGATATACAAAAACAAGTGGAGTCTGACAACTCATCTGAGAGCCAAGCACAAGCTGGTTGGACAGGCTCGGGCACGGATGCCTTGCTTGGAGTCTGGGTGTGGCTTTAAGGCCAATCGCATTGCACGTCTCATCACTCATCTTATCCAGGCCCACAAGTTGAAATTCCAGTGCGAAAAAGTGACCTTCAGGGATAAGGAAGGTAAGGAACTAAGGTTCATGCCTTAACCCCCTGATGCCGAACTCCCTGCACCCAATCCCTTTCCAACAACTGGACATATTTTTGTAATTTGGATTTTTTTTTTTTTTACAGATCAATCACAAATGATACAAGCACACACAAAAAGAAGATACTTACCCTTTGCTGCCATTATAAAGATCGTAATGTCAACTGGCTGGTGTATATCTACACACACACACACACACACACACACACACACACACACACACACACACCTCTCTCTCTCTCTCCATCATCCAATCCTGTGTCGCCCCACAAGGAGCATAGAAGCCCGGGGCTAGGCAAGTTTGTCCTGGCTTTTAAGATGAGAGTGACCAGCCTCACTCATCACTGAGTGGCATTACATGAGCAATCAACCCCAACCGTCCCTTGGATATAAACCTTCACCGGCTCAATCCGATTGGAGCGCAGTAATTACCCACTAAACCACCAGGCGGCAAAATATATATATATATATATATATACTGTATATATATACTATATATATATATATATATATATATATATATATATATATATATATATATATATATATATATACTTATATATATATATATATATATATATATATATATATATATATATATATATATATATATATATATATATATATATATATATATATATATATATATATATATATTATATATATATATTATATAAATATATATATATTTAATTTTTCCATTTCTGTATTTGCTGTAATTTGTAACTTTAACATAATATAGTTGTGTATGTAATACAGGTATATAATACCAGTGTTTAGTAAGCCATAATAAATTGTAAAGTTCTTAGATGTAGAGTGGATATGAATGGAGCACCACATGTTTGGGAGATGTAATAATTTCATTAAGGTAATTTCATATTTGGGCCTTCTGCAAGCACCCTTTCCTTTCATATAAACGTCTAATGTATATGCCTATGCTGAGTCTAGTGTGTGGAAGATTGATGTGTTTGGGAAACAGATGTTCAGGTATGAGCAACTAGTGCATTACCCCTTAGTAAATTTTATTGAAGTTGGGAAGAGAGAGGAATTGATGGGTGATGGAAGTGGTTGGATGGAGTATGGATGATAAAGGATGTATTTTTTTTTTCTTCTCTAACCTGACAGTAGAGGTAATGTTTCTGTTTCACTGATGTTGTGAGAATGACTTGATCAGAAGAAGTAAATAGAGTGGAGAGGTTTTGCCTGTGGAGTGAAGTTGAGAATTTCAGAGGGGTGAATAATGAATGAAGGGTTGGATGTCACATTTCACTGGGCACATGGTTTGTTAGATTCTCCTTATGTTTTCCTTTTTGTGTTTTGGGATTATGCTCCCTCCAGTTATTAGGGATAGTTGGGTTAGGATGATGATGATGAAGGAACTGAGCAGGTGATAACATCTTATCCTTTGTTTTGAAAATATTTTCCTGGAAATGAATAGGTGACAATGAAACTTTTTTTTTTCCTCCCCTAGATTTCTGGAAGTGGAAGAAGGATGCCGAGGAAAGGTGTCAGTCCACCTATTCTGCACCCACATCAGCAAAGAGGACTGTCTCAGGTGACCTCAAATACTTCCTCCGATGTAGTCGCAGCGGATATGTTAAGAGTAGGGTGGGAGGTGGGCCAGCAGAAGAGATTGGGAAAGGTGCAGAAATAGTGAAAATGAAGGATTGTGAAGAGAATGCGGGAGAAGGAAATGAGAGAGTTGGAGAGTACATGGATATGATGGAAAAGGAGTGGGAAGAAATGAACAGAGGAGGTAAAGGTTGGGCAGGAGATGGTAGGGTGGGGAATGGAGTGGAGGCAGTGAGAAGTACAGGATGGGGTAATGAAGTAAGAGGAGTCGTGTCATGGAAGGGAAATGGAACGAAGGGATGGGAAAAGAGGGAAGAAGAATTGAAGGAGTGGAGCAGAGGAGGAGACAGGGAGTCAAGTGATGCAACAGAAAAAAGTAAACAGGAAAAAGACTATGGAAGAGATCTGAAGGAAAAGAATAGGATAGGGAAAGACAGTAATAAGAAGGAAAGGGGGCAGGGACCAAGACGAGCCTGTAGTGGCAAGATTAATGCTATGTGTACTTCCTTCATGGTAGCTGTTTTCCCAAAAGAGGGAGGTGCGTCAGTTCACTTTTGCCGCACCCATTACGGCCACCGTCTGGAAAACTACCAGCCCAGAATGACCCAGGAGGAACGGAATGCAATTAAGGACATGATTTCAGCTGGACATTCAGCTTCAGACATCATGGCGAGTCTAAAAGTCCGTCTTCCTTCTCACCGCCATCATATTGTAAAGTACGGTAATATCCACAATATTGCCACACGCCACAATCTCCATTTGACTCGAGGACGCGACTCAGACGGTAGCGGACAAGGGATGGTGGATACAAAAGCCATTTTAGCTGGATCAGATGCAATGCTTGAAGTGGAAAGAGAAATGGAAGTTGAGAAAGAGATTGAAGTTCAGGAAGAAGTGGAAGTTGATGGTGCAATTGATGAGTGGGTGGGTAGCAGTGAGTCAAACCTCCATATTGGTGAAAATGATGCACCACACCAAATTACTGATGACTTAGTTTTGACAAAATTTGACAAAGACATAGATATTCAAATGATTCATAATTCCGTGAACAGCTCTGAATCTCCAGTGAGTGACCTTCGAGAGCAAACACTGTTGAAAATTACCCGTATGTCAGATTTGGTCGCTGGGTTGAAATCCAGGTCTGCTCTGATGCGAGTAAATAAAAGTCTGGATGGTCTGCTGGGAAGTTTAGAATCAGAAGTGTGCATAGAGTTGGTTCCTGATGATGTAGAGAATAAGAGGACAGACATAGTGTTGGACAGGGATGTAGATGGAAATGATATCCTGATGTTCTGCTCAGACCAGTCCATAGATGACATTCAGGCACATGAGTCAAAGGATCTGTTATTCAAGACTTAGCATCAGACCTTTGCTTCCTTGTATTGTATATGATTATTACGGTAATCTACATTCCAGAAGTGTGGTAAAAGATGGCTTTCTAAAATCATGTGTTAGATTTATACATTTTCCCCATAAATATGTGTTAAGACAAGGTAAAAACAAATCGTAACAGAAGTTCAGGAAAGAATTTAATGCTATATGGGATGTCAGTTGGGTGTGAAATCCTGTGTTGTAGAGAATTTGTTTTGGGTCATAGTAGTTAGTCGAATATTATATCTGTGTCGCCAAGTATTGAAAATATGTTATTCCATCCATCCATCCATCCATCATCTAATCCTACATTGCCCCAATATGTTATTAATGTCATATAATATTGTATATTGCTTTATATGCAAATGTATCAAACTTGCCTTTTTAGTGTCGTCAGAAGGTGTACTGTATAGCCTATATGAGCTTGCAGAAGGAAAAACTTTTGACCCTGAAAACAGTTTATTTGATGGAGCATTGTCAAATAAGCTCACTGGTTTTATATCTTCTCTAGTGCATTATCTTATTAGCTAAAAAAGAAAAAGTTTGGTAAATTTACTGCAAACTGTATCATTATATAATGAATTGAAGTTCCTAAAGTGATACTGCATATCTCATGTGGTCTTTGTAAAGGTATTGTACTGAAACTAAGTTTTTTTTTTTTTTTTTAATAAAGAGGAAATTAAAGGGTGAAAACCAACAGAAAGTTTTTCTTTTTGAGAGGACATTGGTATGTTCAGTTAATGAAGTGCAGAAAGTGTAGTAATATCACATTGGGAAGCCACAAAAACTTGGTCTCTGAAGTCACTAGATTTTTAAATAATTTTATTAGATCATCATGTTTGATTCTTCCCCCCCCCCCCCATCCTGGCAGTTATCAGTGGAATAGCCGTACAGAATCATTTCTATTTCATGTTCCTTGGCTTGGCTTTTTTTTCTATTTTTTTCTCTTAACTACCGGTAGTTATTTGATTTGACATAGTATAGAAGAGAACTCTCACAGTCCAGCACCTGAATCATATTTTATGATGTACAGTACTTGGTGCTTACACTCTGATCTATCTGGCCAAGTAGAACTGTGGGTCCATCTCTCAGGCATGGTACACACACTGTGCAGGGATGCTGTGCCTTCTTGTGGAAGATATTGCTTCACCAGTGTTGGACCAGGGTCCCTCCTGTGGCAAGGTGAGGGAAAATATGAGGAGGTTTAACTCCGTGGTGGATGCCACAGCTATTTCACTCAGGGTACACAGCACTACCATGTGTAGGCTTCTTGTCAGCACCAGTGGTGTAGTGCATGCTGACTGTACAGTAATTACTTTTTCTCCTGAATTTAGTCACTGTTGTTGTAAATAAGTGGGTAAGGTATGGAGGTTGATGGGGCTAGAGCATTGAGAAGGAATTGAGCCGGCTGGATAAATTTTAGGAGGAGTGAATTTCAGATCGACTCTGTTATGTAAGTAAATATGAAGCTATGTGAGGACAGGTGGACCTGTCAGGTGGAGCCAGGATTCTAGGGTCTTGAACAGTGAAGAAATGGGTGAGTGTCCCATTACACAGGGCATGCTGTCGTTAGTTGTCCCATAATGGTATTCTTTCCTATTTGTGATTTTCTGTACCCTACTGCATCCCACCTGCAGATGGGATAAAGAGGTGGAATGATGATGATGATAATGAATTAATGACAAAGTGCAGTAAAATGGATAAATATTTGTGTACAGTAATGATAAGACTGAAGAACTGTGTAAAGAAAAGTATTAGGGTTGTGGATTTTCCTGAAGATCCAAATTCATTGATTTTTAAATAGCAAGTATGAAGTCCAGTTTTGAGGACAATCAATGAACCATGAACAGTATTGATATAGTTGGTGCTTAGTATATAAGACGACAGTTCAGAAGAATTTATATGAACTGGTGGAAATCTGACTATCTGGTGTTTGCTTGTACACTGAAGCCAAATGTGAGTAATAGCACATTGGCAAGACAGTTGTAGGTAACAAGACAACAAATGATGACATTTCTTTTGTGTGCAGATATAAGTTCTGACTGCTGGTAAATGGAAGGTGGGAAGTTTAAAAAGATGTGCCAGTATACAGTATTGACAGTTTGTTAACTGCTGTAATGTGTACCATAACTACTGTGATGTGCAGACAATGATCATATCGCATTATATCTTTTATAAAGACTCCAGCGTGCTTGCATGCGTTGGTCTTGGTCACTTAATGGTGGCTTTCCACATTGCTTGATCTCTGGCAGCCTCCCTATTAAGTCCTTTATCTCTGAAGCCATACTCTGTGACCTCGTCCCAGATCTTTTTTGGTCTTGTTATATTTTGTGTTCTATCTTTGTTTTCCTCCTCATGATTTAAGCCCTTCAGTCTGGCATTGTATTTAGTTTTTCTTGTTATTTCATGGAAAGATGTCTTGCATTGAAGGAGTTAATGAAGGCCTTATTTAATTCCTCCAGTTTGAAGAGCTAGTCCTAAGTTGAATTAAATCTTCTGAAAGTAGCAGGTTTTAAATAAAAATGTCATCGGACTGGAGGGATTAACGAAGGTAGTGGAGATGATAGTCACTAACATATTTGTCCACTGAAATTATTATGAGTCAGTATGCTTGGAGCTCATGTTTAAAAAATACTTAATACTTGGTAAATATGGATAGGTGGGAGTGAATATGGCCCTGAACACTTGTGATCAATCATTTAAGAGGAGGAACAGTGAAAAATCATGGCTTATGTTAAGAACTGTAAATTGTTGGTGTCTGGATGTAGAAGTCTGGATGATAGGCCACTCAGCTAGAGCACTATATAGTAAAATGATACAGTAATAAGGTACCAGGTTATGAATTAACATTAAGTTTAGGCTTCTTGCCTGTTCATCTTTGATACTTAGTCGCCATTATCCTTTTTTCATGGGTCACTGAATTCCTCAAAAATGTTTTTAATCTGCTTTGGTACCTCATATCTAAAGCACTGATCACATACCTTTAAGTTAAATAAAAAATGGAGTGCAATATATACATAAAATGCAAAGAAGTGCATGTATTCCCATCCTAAACTGGAGAATATTTTGGAAATTCAGTGCTAACATACATATTCCGACGATGTATCACTAACTGAGCTCCTCAGTTGTGAGATTCAGATTTGTGTTGTGGTATGCATTCAAAATATTTATGAGGTTATAAATCGGGGTTATGCGCAGCCATTCGTATACTGCACCACTGAATTGTTGGACTAAGTCATTGTTTATGCATGGGCAGCCCGGTATTGACATATGTACACTGAGCCAACTGTGTGATCAAATCTGTGAAATTCATAGAGGTTTATGAGCAGCTGAGATTGGTTCAGTCTATCAAAAGTTGTCTTGCAGGAATATAATAATAATTCTGGATAAACCAACCCTTTGAGTTGTACGTCTTATTAAAATGGTTTGGTAAAAGCATCTCATGTAGATCTGTATGCATATTTATCGGTATATTATCAGACTGTTTTATTCCCCGTCCCATATCCAACAGTCCAACCTGCCCTACGTTACACTGACATCCCATCCCAGTCTTCCCAGTTCTCCACAGTGCCGAACCTATGACTGACTATTCTCATCCCCCAACCTTGCTTCTGACTGACTCCTACTGTCTGCTTACTGCTTAGGTTGTAGAGAAAAAGAATAATTAACACAAACCAGTCAGTGCTGTGGAACGCTTGAGAGAAGCCAAGTCCTCTCTCATCTGCAGCCTTAATAGCCAGAATGAAGGCTTTATGCTTAGCCAGAATGAAGGCTTTATGCTTAGCCAGAATGGAGGCTTTATGCTTAGCCAGAATGGAGGCTTATGTGTGGCCAGAATCAAAGCTTTATGCCAACCAGAATGAAGGCTTATGCCAACAGAGAAACCCACCATGAGGGTACAAGTGCTGCTTGCTGGTGGAACCCAGACTGCACAACAGCAGCTTCTTCACCTTTGAGGACGACCAGAACACCGAGAAAAACGGCTGAAGAACCTCGTGTGAAGCTACGCTCTCCCCACACACGCACAAGAAAGGCAATAGTGGAAGGGATTGGAGGTAGGTTGCTTGGAACCCTGAAGTGGGTGGAGACTTCACCAGTAAGGTTGACCAGTATAATTGTTAGGTGCCCATTGAACACTTCTGTAGCCGGGGACAGGATGGGACAGGCTGTGGTGCAAAAGAAGAAAACATAGTATGCTTTCTTTTTCACCACAGCCTGTCTCACTTCTTCATTCCACCATGCTGTTCCTTGCACCCCCTTTCGTCTACTCTTCAACCTACACACAACATGCTGCACAGATTTCTTTCGTGAATATCTTGCACATACTTTCCACGTCCCCCATCAGCTCCAGATCATTTACCCAATCGTCCTCACTTCTCTCTTATTTTCTTTTTTCCATGCTCTTGCAACCGGGGTGAAATTATAGATAATATAAAGGCCTTTACAGGGATGCTGACGGGTTTTTGTTTAGGTTGGCATTATTCTTGGGATACAGCTGCATGGAAAGTATCATAATGTGTAGATTAATGAAAAATGAATAATGTTAAATAGTAAAGAAGGCAACCCAGGCAACATTAATATCAGAATGAAGAAAGTATAAATGAATGACTAAATGACTTGACATTATATTCAGCTTATTCAGTAAGAATGGGGGAAGGGGTAGGGACCCATGGGCCCTATAAAATAATGACCATTAGTTTCTGTTTTCCTCTCCACTATGCAAAGATGAAAAAGAGAAAATGAAATATGGAGGAAAAGAGAAGGAGAAAAAAAGTTCCCGTCAGGGCAGGCACCATAGAGTCTCCTTGCTCCTGATTAATCCAGGTACCTTATCTTGCAGCTGTACCCAGTTTCTTTGTGGAGAGAGGACAGGGTATGCTGGGAATATGCTTTAAATTATATGCTGTATTTTGCCGTAATCTATTCTTATAATTTAGCTTTTGTATGTTTTAATGCAATGACTGTGTTGCTGATTTCCACCTGAACAACTTAGATGCAATAAACATGCTGTTGTTGTACAGTGCTTTTATTGATAGTTGTTAGGTTACATTATAGAAATCGTTTGTCATCTGGGAGGGATGCTACTGACAACAAGCATCCTTCACCTCTACGGCCCATGAATAACCGACCCCTTGTTCCAGCGGGTCCGACATAAATTTCACTGAACGCCTTCACTTTCGTAACAAAATTAATACATTCAAGTATGCTTATGAACTGCTACTGTTACTATCTACCAGTTTATAACTGGTAGACCATGTAACTGAAAAATATGTAGTGTATATAATAAATTGAATTTTGGGGAGTTGGTGTGTTCCGACCATTCTAATCTTTTTAGGCAACGGTGAACGCCTCTATGAGCGTCGAGGGGAGTCACGCGCGGTTCCGAGTCTTGTTAATAATTCTGTTAATTTTCCTGAGGTTATGTGCATAGACTGCCGCGTGTATTAATTAGAGTCATAACTAAATGCATTTCAAATGGTGACAATCGAAGCCATGTTTTGGACGCATGAAAGTGGCAATTACTCGGTTGGCAGTGGTACAGCTCAATCTCATCGTACATTGCTGGATTGCTGTAGGCATCGTCCATCCCATGTCCCTTGATTGGGTTGCTCCATGTCCAACCACTCCCACCTTGGACTACCTGCCACTTGAGTTAGGTAAGTTTGATCAGTTATCACATTTTTCATCTGTGCCTAAGCTGTGATTAGATTGTTTTCCTGCCAGTTGTATGAATTGTTACAATTTCAGTCAAGTACGGTAAATACAGAATCATACAAATGCAGTGTTGTTTGTGAGAATTTAAGGATCATATTCGTTTTAGTCTCAAAAACGGTAGTGACAGTGTGCATTTCTGTATTCCTTGAAATGGATGTCAGTACACTGCAGATAGCGGAATTAACAGTAATCACGCTCATAAATCATAGAAATGAGGTTTGTTTACAACTGAAAGCAAAGCCTTTTTAGTCCATATAGCCTACCACTAGAACCATCATGGCTTGCCTTCCCCCCCCCCTCTCTCTACGTTTTATATATATATATATATATATATATATATATATATATATATATATATATATATATATATATTTGGCCGGAAGTCAAGTTAATCAAATAAATTTATTTTCTCGCGAAAATATAGGATTGATTTACCGTATTTTCACAAGTTCTTGCTGGAAATTTGGACAGTGATGCCGGGAAAATGTCAGCTAGGCTATTGCACGTCGGATCTTGGTTTTCCTGGGAAGAGATTAACTGAGGTTAAGGGTATAGTGGGTGAAATGCGTGGCTTTAACAGACACACATACGGTACGCCAGAATTTCCCGGAAAATACCATAGTATCCCCGACAACAGGGCGAACCAGAAACAACGGAGTTCGCCCACGAGAATGCCGACACCCCCGCTCGGACCCCACGGGGTAGCCGCCACCAGCCACCACCACTCCGGGCAACAACGACGTATGTCAGCCCGGGCCGTGCGCCCCTGTGACATTCAACCACCACGCCGCCGCCACCGTAGGCGAAAGACACTACCTTCGCCTGGCGGAATCATCGAGTTAGCTAGGGGTGGAGTCAGAAACTATACTCCAGGCAGCGCTCCTAAGGTAGAGACGATCTATGGTCGCTCTGATAGTGCTAAGGTAGAGACGATCTATGGTCGCTCTGATAGTGCTAAGGTAGAGACGATCTATGGTCGCTCCCATAAAAACACGGTAGAGACGATCTATGGTCGCTCCCATAAAAATCAGGTAGAGACGATCAATGGTCGCTCCCTGAAAGCTCAGGTAGAGACGATCAACGGTCGCTCCCTCAGCACTGCGGTAGAGACGATCAATGGTCGCTCCCCTAAAAACAAGGTAGAGACGATCAATGGTCGCTCCCCTAAAAACAAGGTAGAGACGATCTATGGTCGCTCCCATAAAAAATCAGGTAGAGACGATCAATGGTCGCTCCCTGAAAGC
Source organism: Coenobita brevimanus (assembly GCF_032717465.1). Lineage (NCBI taxonomy): Eukaryota > Metazoa > Arthropoda > Malacostraca > Decapoda > Coenobitidae > Coenobita > Coenobita brevimanus. Next base: position 58,427,761 of record NC_136954.1, on the reverse strand, counting down.
TCAGGTAGAGACGATCAACGGTCGCTCCCTCAGCACTCCGGTAGAGACGATCAATGGTCGCTCCCCTAAAAACAAGGTAGAGACGATCTATGGTCGCTCCCATAAAAAAATCAGGTAGAGACGATCAATGGTCGCTCCCTGAAAGCTCAGGTAGAGACGATCAACGGTCGCTCCCTCAGCACTCCGGTAGAGACGATCAATGGTCGCTCCCCTAAAAACAAGGTAGAGACGATCTATGGTCGCTCCCATAAAGCTCAGGTAGAGACGATCAATGGTCGCTCCCTCAGCACTCCGGTGGAGACGATCGATGGTCGCTCCCAGGGTATAGTGAGGAGAAAGACGTCTCCACGACCGGAGGTTGAACTCCAGGGGCCTCGCTCCGGAAATTCTCGGAGGGACCTCCCTGTTTCCCCCGGCCTCTGTTTCCTACGCGTGGCCCTTGAGAAGACCCACCTGTCGGGCCCCCGTGACAGCCGCTGCCGCAGTCCTCCCCTGACGGCGCCCCTGCTCGTGGGAGACCGCAGTCCGTCGCCTCTTCCGGCCCGCCCTAGGACACCCGGGCGAGACCTCACCACGCCCCCGCGACGCCGGGACCTGACCCAGAGGTTCCTAGACCTCTTCGGCCCCAGTCCTAAGGGCCTTACACCGGAGCCCAGTCCGGAAACCCCCGGACGTGAGAGGACGCCCTCGCGAGTCGCCCCGTGCCCTCTCGGCTCGCCCCACCCTGACGACGCCCTCAGTCCGACCGGATCACCAATGATGTGTCCGTGTTTCTCTTCATGAGGAAATACGAGTGATCCTGTAACAATCGTGAAGTAGGTTAAGTGTGACTCCTTTTCTCTTAGAATAAGTATGGTGCAGTAATTTCATGTAATCTCCATTGGGGTAAACCAGGACATAATACCCCGTTGAAGGACGAGAATGTGGGTTGAGACCTCAAGTGAAAATACGTGCGAGTGTCATCCCGAAGTTTTCTAAGGATATATCTCTAGAGCCCGAAGAAAGACTAAAATATTATTGGAGTGTTATTGGCTAAGCTCTGAGTAATATAGTGGAATAGTATTTACGAGTGTTCCGACTTTGTTACGCGTTGGGAAGCGAGAGTCTACATAACATACCAAGGAGATGTGTAATGCATAAGTTGTGCCGACAGAAACCTAGTGTCACCAAAACAACAAGGACGGCGAGTAATAACGATAGTCCCCTGCTCCGCACGCTATTCCTGAAAACTCTCTCCATTCCTCACTCCCGCTCTTAAAGTCAAAATAAGAACCAGAGTTGATTGTCAAAGAATCTTCGCCAACAGAAAACACCTAAACTCCCTTGCTAATATCGGGCATCCTTAAATATTACCATAACTTCCTCCTCGCCGTTTTAAGTCACTCTCCGTGTCTCCCCTACCTCCTCCAGGTGGATCACAACCCCCCCCCTCTCCCCTCACGCGCTCCGCGCGCACGGGTATTTAATGCACTCCTAGTACTAAGATTTGTTGTATTGTCATTAGTATCTAGAAAGCTAGTATCCTGCGAGATACACAATATTTTAGATAAGGTTTTTGTATTGCTCTATATTGTGATGTAATGTCTACTGAAGTGTCCTGTGTCTGACTGAAGTAATACACGTGTATGGTATTGCCGAAGGTTTTTATGTCCTACCTCTCTTCATTATAGCTCCGGTCTCGAAAGAGGACCCCGCTCCGCGTTGAGTTGAATTGGGACGAGAAGTCGAGCCAAATTCAACCCAGCATTACAGTGGGGTTGATAGTTCCTTTGCAAAATGATCTAGACTGAATGATATACGATATATATATGTAAAGCTGAATATTTCGATTTAATGGGCGGATTTGGGAGCAGCCTATCAGTGTGTGTAAGCAAACAAACTCGTTTTACTTTGACGGCCTAAAATCGTCATTTCTGAATCTTGAATAGGCCTACTGTATTGTGGCAAGATATCAACACTAGAATCATGATGGAAGTCACGAGTGTGTATTGACTTTCTGCAATTGAGCTACGTGAAAAATGCTGCAAAAAAATCGAAAATCCCATGGAATTGTCACCAAAAGATCAAGTACGTCGTGACTAACAAGCAGGAAACAGAGTGGTCAGATATGGAGAAAAAGTAAAGTGCCACAGTGATCAGTATTGGGACCTATCTTATTTACACTTTACATATATGTGTGCAATGGCATAACATCGCGTATACTCAGGTTTGCATAATGGCACGAAAATAGTTGGGAGGGCAGCAATACATGAAGGCACAAGTGCTTCGCAACAAAACTTGAACAAAATTTACCTGTGGTCACACGATTGGACCATATTGTCTCCGCCAACGAAGTTGGAGGAGGTTATGCATTCACCCATGTTTTTTTCTGTTTATCTACACGATATCACCAAAAGTTCTCAATAAATTTCAATGAAATTTTGTGGAAGGATGGGCCATGGGCCAAGAAAGAATTGATTAAATTTTGAGGTGGTTCCGGATCCGAAGTATCCCGCATAATATCCCCAAAAGTTCTTAGTGAATTTCAATGAAATTTTGTGGAAGGGTGAGCCATGCTACAAGAAAGAAGTTATTAAATTTGGGGGCGGATCCGGATCCGGATTCGGATGCTGTTTATCCCGCACAATACCGGTATCTCCAAAAGTTCTCAATGAATTTCATTAAAAAAAAAAAAAAAAAAATGTGGAAGAATGGGCCATGGGTCAAGGAACAATTGATTACGGTAAATTTTGGAGCTGATCCGGATCCTATGTATTCCACACAATATCTCCACGGATCCAGATCCGGATCCTTTATAACGGCAATGGCATTCGCGGAAGTATGCGCTCTTTGAGTGCTTTTTAATATAAATAAAAGTGCAGATGTTTTCATTTGGGATCATCATCGTCATCATCATCATCAGCCATTACAAGTTCACTGCTGAACAAAGGCCTCCCCCAACCTTCTCCACGAATTCCTTGAATGAGCCGATCCTGCCACGTTTTCCCTGCAAATTTCTCTATCTCATCTCTCCGCCTCTTGTCTGGTTCTTGGCTGAGGAGGGCCAGTGAATTTATATATTTTTCTTGCAGTGTGGAAATTTTTAGATGTTGATAGCCTAGTGTAGTTTTTTTTTCTTTTCTTCATCCATAACAGTAGATATGATTAATTATTCTTATGATTTAGTTATGTGATCAAAGCCATCGTCGTTGAAGAGTGCGGTTAGACATTAGTGTTTATGATATATAGGATCTGTTATTACTAAGCTATGGCGTGATATCATTTTTGAAGCTTCAGTACTGAAGGATGTCGATCTAATGTGCACCAGCGTGTCATTCATAAGTTTTACACACACACACACACACACACACACACACACTTTTATCATGCTGCGGAAGTTTATTATTTATGTAAAAAAGCAAGTAATGCGAGCTAGAGTACGGTAGTCCAGCATCTCCTGTCTCATCGCATACTGTCCATTTCTGGGTAGCACTTGCCGCCTCGCTGCTGTTGTGGGATTTATATGTTTATTTATTCTTAATGATCATTAACCCTTTTAATACTCTCTCTCTCTCTCTCTCTCTCTCTCTCTCTCTCTCTCTGAATAACTTATGGTCGGCTACTGTGGCATCAATGGAAAGTTTGAGGGTCGTGTTGTGAAATTAGGTGTACCGGTAGTAGTTTTGTAGGTTTAGGAGCCTTCTTAGATCTGCTTGAGGTAACTATGTCTTGTCTCTATGTGTAGTCTGTCTGTTAATCTGTCTCAGCTATCTATTCCTGTCTGTCTGTATATATCTATCTATTTATCTCTGTCCATTTATCCAGGTATCTGTCTTTCTTTGTTTCTGTTTCTTTGTCAGTAAATATCTATTTGTTAATCTTTCTCTGTTTCATTGTCTGTCCACATTTATCTTTTTGTCTATACGTATGTACGGTATATTTATATATCTTTGAAGTGTTCGTACTAATTTTCTTGTATGATAAGAATGACCTGACAGTACCTAGATTAAGACACGAAAGGAAGGATGTTAAACAAACCCGGATCTTATCATTCACATTTATTTTTGTATAAACTAACACTTGTAGAGCCTACTAGTAAGAATAATATTTTTTCTTTCCTCATAAAATTGTATCTATGCTGTACATTTTATTTACTCCGTTATAATCTCATCGTAGCACCATGCGATCACCCCTTGACTAGCTGAACCTCGGTCACATCGCCGAGGTAACGAAATAGTAACCCCTGGAATCCGCAGACGTCGTTTTCTAGCGCTGTTTTCTACTGCTGGTGGGATAGAAGGATTCGCGTTACCTCTTCCTTTAGCGATTTATTGTGCATCATACACCTTGGCTTTGCTCTCATGTAGTTTTTATAGTTTTAATATCGACGTCGTTTGCGTAAATAATATACGAGTGGTTACTAGTTATTTGCAGAATAAGTCGCTAAGTGAGAGATGTTGCGAAGTCTCCTATACCACTTGGAATATGGCCCATAATTTATTCTTGCCACTACCGGCACCAAATGATTTATTCGACTTGGGTGAGATTTTTCGAGTGGGGAGTTAGCCTTCATTAACCCCTTCATTCCCAGACGGTTTTACTGTGAATATAATCGTCTGGTAGCAAGAACACGTCATCGTATTGAATGGGTCAATAGCCTTTTCTTTTAACCCTTTGACTGTTAGGCTTCTCTCAGCTGTAGAAAAAAAAAAAAATAGTCTCCGTAACAGTGAAAGGGTTAACCACTTCACTGCGATGACTTCATGATTTATTCTTGCTACCTCCGGACAGTGCCGTTCATTTTATACATGCTCCTGAAGCAGGGATGGTTGAAGGCTCTAACCCCTCCAGCATGAAAAATCTATCTTTTGAATAAAATAATAATTAGCAGATATAATGAAAAGACTAAAATAAGCTGTATAGAACCAACTGGAGATAGTAATAAAATAATAATAATAATAATAATAATCATACAAGACGTCCTTAGGATGAAGGGGTAAATGAGTCGTAAAAAATAAAAACACGTCAGTATACCCAAGGAGAGAAACTGTCATAGAAAATGAGACCTCTAGTGCAGACCTCGTAGCCTACTGTCTTTAACGTCTGGGTAGGAATGGGATTTTTATAAGCATTATAAATTTAACTCCTTCACTACAATGACGTTCTATAATATTCTGTTGCTATCCCCGGACGATTTTAGTTGAGAGACTTTTTAAGGTGGAAGGTTCATTCTAACCCATTCATTTCGGGAAGTCTCCTGGGCTGAATGAAATCGTCTGGAGATAGCAGGAGTGGCAAAATGTGTCACCGTATTGAATGGTTTATCCTGTTCAGTCCGATGGCATATTTTTCCACTTTTAGTCTTGCTGTTTCTAGGCGATTTTTATTTCGCTTGAAGAGACATTTCGAGAAGCAGTGTGTATATATATATATATATATATATATATATATATATATATATATATATATATATATATATATATATATATATATATATATATATAAGCTTCATAATTATATGGAGAGGTGAGACAGCCTTCATATACTCATTTCCTACAAGAGGTCTGTCCACTGCTGCATAAAATCGTCTGGAGGCAGCAAGAGTGAAGTGATAAAAAGACATCGTGGTGGTGGTGAAGTGTTTAACAGTATACCCTAGCGCCCCCCCCCCCCACAGGACTCATGCATAACAGTATAAGCCAAACCCCTTTACTTGCCGTTATATTTGTGTAACGAATTACTCGGTTTATAAGGCTAATATGGGCGTTGCATAATGTTTTGGTCAGTTCGTAGTGGATGGACACGAGTGAAAATTTATTGGGGAGATTTTGGCCAAGTAATTCTAAGGAGATTTAAACACTGAGCAGTTTAGATTAATCCCCCCACATACTAGGGACATGGACCCCTTCAGTACGGTCGCTTCCCCGTCGTAACTTAGATGTTTTAACAGGAAGAATTTGGCATGAGAAGATTTTGCACTCCTTTCCCAGGCCCTGTAGAAAGCAGTTACAGCCAACTGTAACTATCGTGTCGTAACTTAAAGATTTGTAAATGAAGTTAGAATAGGACAAAGAGGAGGATTCTTCAGCGTCCTGCGTATCAAAACTTGAGTTACGACAGAAAACTGACCGTAAGTGGGTTTGTGTGTCCCGATCCTGGCTTTATTGTTTGAACCACCTCCAAGAGATTTTATTCAGCTGAGGAGAGAGATCTGATTTTGGAAGTGCTACTGACACAATCCTTTAACCCCTCGTGGCTGGATAAAATCGTCCAGTGGTAGCAAGAAAAAATGTAGGCTATAATCCTGTAGAATAGGTGTAGCAGCAACACTAAATTCAGGACGATTTTTCAGAACAGTGTGACAAGGACGGATTAACAAAAAAAAAATGAGTCGGACAGAACACTTAGGATGCAAAACAGTACAGTACGCAACAGAACACCACATATTAACAGTATACATCGAAACGGGACACATCAGGCTAACGGTACATACCTAAACATCACACAGTACATATCGAGACACAGAAACAGTACATACCGAAACATCACACAGTACATATCGAGACACAGTAACAGTACATACCGACACAGTACTTATTGAGACAGTAACAGTAACAGTACATACCGAAGTACAGTAACAGAACATACCAAGGACTTGCACATGCTCAGTAAACACAACACGTAGGTCATCAGTAACAGTAAGAAAGTAGTAATAATAAATGAATGCTAATAAAGAGAACCAGAGTAAATGAAGGCCAGAGGAGGTCAGAGAGGTCCCCTAATAATAATAATAATAATAATAATAATAGTAATAATGTTTTTCAATTAATAAGGACAGCTAGAAACTCCAGTATGACTTGTGGCATGGGAGGCTCCGTAGCACATCTTCCATAGCGATTTATTTTCCATGGTACACCTTGACATTCACTTGTATTTATTTTAAATATTGACATCGCTTACATCAATATCAAACGGGAGGAAAGAAAGAGGGGAGAGAAAAAGAGGTGTAAAGTGTAGGAGAGAAAAAGAAGAGGTAGAAAAAAAAGGTGTAATGTGTTGAATGAATCGCTAAAGAAGAGGTGTTGCGAACCCTCCAAAGCCACTTACAATATGACCCTTGATGACATTATTAATTTGCTGGAGTCTTTTGTTTTTATAGCCAAGATAAAGACGGTTCAAAGCCTGAAATTTAAAGACAGTGTTTAGGCGTTGTTTTGGAACAGGTCTCGTACGTGTTTCTCAACCCCATCAGTACGAGGACACCTTCATTTATTTTTGCTACCGACGGATACACAACGCTGTTTTCTAGGTGACATAGGACGCTTCGTAGCACCTTTGTCTTGGCGATTTATTTTGCTTGCTACATCCTAATATTCGCTTTTGCGCTGTATGTATGTTTAGGCATAGTTTACATCCATGCCAAAGAAGAGGATATTGAGGTGTAATGTGCAGAATAAATCGCTGAGTAAATGGTGTTATGAAGTCTCCAACCGTACATAGAAGAAAACCCTTATATTCAGGGCCTCTCGGAAAGAAGGGGTTACTGAAAGCAAATTTAACCCCTCCACTCGAGTCGTCCAAACTGAATAAAATCGTCCGATGGTTGCAAGAAGAGAAAATGTGATAAGTCACTGTACAGAAGCGATTTAGTTTGGCTGATCAGTACTACCACCTCGAATCATAATATGCTTGTGTAATGACTCAGCATAGTGTTCGTAGGCGTTGACATTACTAAGCTTTTATAATCACTTCGTTTGGACTGACTTAGTGTGCATAACCCCATGAGTAAGATGGTGTCAACTTTAGTCTACATACCGCCAAACGAACTATTTTTTTCTACCGTCAGACGATTTCATTCAGTGCAGTGGAGACCTTTCGTGGTGGAGAGATTAGAAATATCTAATGAGCCTTTAGTGCCGGTCCGAAATCTTAAACCTATCCTATTTCCGCCAGACGATTGTATTCAGCTTACTGTGAGACGTCTTGCACAGTGAGGGGGTTAAGGAGCGGGAGAAAATGTGATATAGGACAGTAAAAGGGAAGACTTCGTAGTTTTTCTTTTTTCTTTTGCTAAGCGTGACACTACTAGGCCATGTGTGGAGGCAAGGGCAGGAGGGGAGGGAGACGGGAAAAATTTCTCACTAGATTCCCGCTTCAAAGTCCGTGTTCTGGTGAACCTATAGGAGACCCCGTGACCCAGGCCATCCCCAGCTTCCTTTTTATTTCTGTATGTTATGACACTTTGATATTCTCCTGCTGTCATATATGCAGACTATGTTGGTGTTGTAGAAAAATACACGTGACATCTAAGAGAGTACCAGGTTGTAGGACGCGAAGTAAATTGCTGACATCCAAGTGAATATCAAGTTGAAAGACGCGAAATAAGCTGCTGAGGAAGAGGTGGTATAGGAGGCCTCCCAAACCCAGGAGAACACGGTACCCCAAGCTACACTCAGATCAAAGGCACATTTGAGCAGTTATATTCTCAACTTAAGGCACATTTATGGTAGCCTAAGGTACACGTGACCTAATATACGCTTGACATAAAATACACTGAGTTTTTGTCAATCGTGACCTAAGATACACTCGATTTTAGTCATACTGGACGTAAGACATATTCGGGTAAACATACTTGATTTAATATATATTCTGTTCGTTATACTCGAAATAAGATATACTCCTTTTTAAGCCATTCTCGACCTAAGACACTTTCGGCCCAAGTCTCACTGGAACCGAAAGAGACGTTGACTCGAAACCTCACTTCCCCTTCCTTTATCCTTGCCCTCCATCATGGCTGCACTTAATTTAACTCTGTAAATCTACTGAAGGTCGCAGGTAGAGGTTCGCAAGAGGAACGTTATTTCGCTTATATATACGTATATATGTATCTATATATATTTTCTCTTTTTCACCGTAAAAGTGGCAGGACTAATATTCAGTATAATGTTGTACTCATACGCTGATGGGGTTTGTACGTGGAAGTGGTCGTTACATGGAAGACTTTCGGCTGTATTCCTACGTCTAATACGATGAAGTCTTTGTCTTACAACCACCAGTCGATTTTGCACACCTTACGAGACTTCTTGCATTGGAGAAGTTATATATAGCTTTCAATGACCCGTTTACAACGAGATCTTCCTTAAGCAGTATCGCCTGGTGGTAAAAGACGCCATCGTTGTGAAGGGATTAAAACAGGGAGTGAAGGTGTATGCAGGCCGCCGATTTCTGTCAGTGTTCATTTTGAGAGTAAAGCGTAGTTGCTCAAATTTTCAACATCGCGTCTGAATGCACTTTTCAGTTTGTCATGAAAGTTAACCCTATTTAATGCTCACAACTGTTCCATAAGCGATAACGGTATTGGTTAAGCCCATGTAACTTTATCGCTTCTGAGGTGTATGAGTCCAAGGCTGGGCAAACATGGTCATTTGAGAGCAGATGACCAGTATGCTCTCTTTGGTGGCATTGCAAGATCAAAAAGCCTCCAGTCACCTTGTTTGATATTGAACCTTTGCGCAGGGTAAGGCGTCACTCCGACTGGAGCATTTTGACACACTAGCTGCTTACACTAATGACGGTTAGAAAACACGGGGTTGCATACATCTCCAATAGCTGCTTTAAGAATACAGAGTTTTGACTACCCAGGTGCTTAGTTTTCAACCTACGGTACATACATTTCATGTATGTTTCACGTGTCACCTCCACTTGAAACAGTCTCTTATAAAATTATATAAATATTTTTATATATATTATATCATTCGCTATCTTCACCTAGCATATAGAGTAATTATCATCACCGGATTTACATTACAGTACGGTACTGACATTGAGTTGAAAGTGTGGCGTAGAGGCGCTGCCAGTGCTAGTTTGGCCAGTTCCACCATTTTTGCTCTGCAGCTACCAAATTTGCAGAGTACAGGCCACTTATTTGTCGTATTTTTAGCGACTGTTTAATTTTGTGTCATGTTCAGGTTGACCCAAAAGAGCGGTGTTGGCCAGCGTATCACAGCAGTGTCTCTGGGGCCACAGTTCCCTTGAGGCCACATTCCCAGTGCCTTAGCAAGCACCATAGCACCTTTTGCTTTTCAGTCAGTCATATTACCCTGTCATATTCTCTGTGTTTTTTTTTTGCATGTCTGCAGTGGCGTAGCCAGGTCTCCACAACTGGGGGACCAAGCCCAGAACTGGGGATTGGGAGCATTGCTACAAAATGTGCACACATTAGATAAACAGAAATTCAAGTGGAGGAAGGCTCTGACTGGTGGTTATGCAACTCTCTGCATAGCTATCTACAGGATGTAGGTTGCATGAATTAATTTAGGATGAGGGATATGGTATGTCTAATTCGTACTATCGCCAAACTATTTTAATAATTTAGGAGTTGGTGCCAATCCTCATGTTAAGTGGTGGAGTGCCAAATGGAAAAAAAAAAAGTAAAACTGTAAGAAAGATGAGGCGCTAAGTGGTCTTGTTAAGGGCCCAAGAACACGGCCTGTTGTGGTATGGTAGTGTGGCCGCAGGATTCTTTATGGTCCATGCGTTTGCGGCCTTGTGAGGTGAGGGAGGCGGATCACAACCACTGAGGTGAGCAGCCCCTTTGACCGGCACCAGGCGGCCTCACCACCCGCCCCTAGCCGGCAGGACGAGCCTTTGGTAACGTAGGTGAGGAAGGACACAGGAGGGGAGGGGAGAGGAGGGAAAGGGGCAGGGCAATATGTATTAGTTTTCCTGTCGTGATTAAGATTTCTCTTTGAAGCAAGAGACATGGGGAGTAACAGATACTCCTGTTTTTTATTGCCGGAAGTGACATGGGTAGAGTATGAACTTCTCCTTTTCTTGTCCTTCTTACATGAATAGATCTAACGACAGGGAACTGATTGTAAATCTGTGAATTTATGCCCAGGATGGGTGGGATGGGGGTTGAGTTGACCACTACGCTGAAAGGACAGCCAAGGAAGGTTTGTTTAGAGGGTCTGTCGCCTCCACCTCCATGGGGGATATGCTGGCTGAAGGCTGAATGGTCACTTCGCAGGATATCTTTCTCTCCTTGTCACCCAACTCCTCCTCCTCCTCTTCCTCGTCTTCCTCCTCCACGTCAATGTACTCGTCCTCCTCATCCTCCTCTTCAGGCTGACTGAGGTCAGTCACTGGAGGATTGGAGTCGGGTCCGTCCTTATTGGAAGGTTGAGGGACGGTGGACTGAATGCGGTCCCTGGCACAGTATCGCTTGGGGCTGCCGTCAAGGATGGTGGGACCATCAGCGTCGTGTTTCTTCATGTGCCGGTCCAGGTTGGTCTGTTGGCCGAAGGCTCGCTCACACAGGCGGCACTTGTACGGCTTCTCTTTGTTGTGGATGTTGCGCACGTGGCGCTGCAGATTTGATGAAATGCTGAACGACCGCTCACAGAACTTGCACTTGTATGGCTGTTCACCCGTGTGGGTGCGCAGGTGCCTAGTAAGGTTGGCAGATCGTGGGAACACCTTTCCACAAAACTTGCAAGAGTATCTTTCTCTGGGTTTGACGCTGGATAGTCCTGGTACCGCAGGTGGTGCTCCCACGTCTCCACCGGGTTTGCGGCACTCTACAACCTGGTAGAGCGCCGGGTGGCCCTGGGGACCTGGTGGAGGGCCACGGTACCCCGCCACCATTTGGGGCGGGCCTGCGGGGCCGCTCAGGTGATGGTAGGCGCCGTGCGGGATGGGCATTACGGGGTATGGTGAGCGGACAGGTGGGCCAGGAGGCAGAGGCGGGTGTACCTCACTTGTGTACACAGGCAAGGGCCGGTGGTGGAGGGGTTGGGGGTAGGCCATGGTTGGGTGTCGCGGACCTACTGGACTGCTTGCTGACACCATTTTAATTGGGTGATCACTCTCTGCTGAAGAGCAAGGCAGGTCTAGGGCACGTGGGGACCTGAAGCTGATTGGGGCAGTATATTTGGGTGAGGGGCCCCGGGGCAGGGGCGGGGGGGACCTGCGCTCCACAATGTTCATGTTCTCATCCTCCACAGGCGCCCGTTTCTTGATAGTGAGATCTAGGGGCTGCTCGCTCTCGGACAGGTCAAGAGGTCGAGAGGCAGGTGACATGCGTGGCTCCCGGTTGTGAGTGGAGAGATCAAAAGGCATGTCAGAGGCTGGGAGGGGGGCATCTGAGGGCCAGGGTGGTGGATGCGTGTCAGGCAAGTCAGGAGCGGGGTAGGGTCGCGCCTCTGGGCACACCGCTGCCTGTTTAGGTGACCCGAGGGACCCGTGTACCCCTAGTGGCCGGAAAGCAGGCGGCAGTGGGCGAGGGGGCAGCCCTGGGGCCTCATATTGGCTGAGGGCTGGGTGTGGTGAGCGGGAGCGGGGCATGCCTGGGGGTGAGGGTTGTGTAAGGGCAGCCACCAGGTGCGTCCTGGGGGGAACCCCAAGGTAGCGGGGGCCTGGCGCTACAGGACGGCTGGGGTAGCTGCCTGCCACCTGGGAACTGTGTGTCACCGCCATCTGGTAGTGGGCGTAGCCAGGCGACGGCGTGAAGGGGCGTGGGGCGGTGGGGCCTGGGCGAGTGGGTGAAGCGGCAGGCATGGCGCAGGCTGGGGCGGCCCTCGGCACCAACATCAGGGCGTTGGAGCACAGCTCGTGGCCTGCAGGAAAAACACAAAACGTTAGTATTGTTCAGTCCTTTATTTGTTACACCATAATACAGAAAATCCGCGTATATGTTAGCTTTTTCGATGTTCCTTTTTATAATATAAATCGACAGGAAATTAGAGGAAGAGTTTATGTTAATATTCCATTGCGACCTATAAAGTTGATTTGCCAGTATCCCCCTACTTACGTAGCCAGTTATATGGAAAAGTTACCTTAGAATATATCACACACATGTAACGAGGACGTGTTGTATAGTTTAATCTAGAAATTAATAAAACTCTCATGTAACTCAATTGTCACTCTGTAAGACGTCAGTGTGAAATTAATTCCTCTCACTAATGAATTTTCACACAACCTACGTATTCATACATCCAAGTCCATTTATAAGTTCAGTTTTATTCGGTCTGTAAACATTCGTCTTGATACGTCTTTGTCCATTCACATCATTAAACACCCAACAACTTGCAGCGTACATCCAGGACACAACTATCGTCACAGTTCCGTCTAACGAAATTTTACACCTGGCGTCTGGCGAAGTACAGTGAAAACTCTGTCTCTACCAGTGCGTGTTTCAAATGGCCCGATTTTTCCGCAATATATTCGTCAAACTTTGGGAAGTTAGTTGCGTCTTAGATTGTGCTGATCATCATTTTCATTTTGTTTCCCACTAATTAATTTACGGATACATTATAGTCCACACACACACACACACACACACACACACACACACACACACACACACACACACACACACACACACACACACACACACACACACACACACACACACACACACACACACACACACACACACACAAAGTCTCACACTGTCAGCATCATCCGCAATTAATCCTCACACACGCTCCTATCACTAACCCCCCTCCACACACACACACAGTCCTCACCTCACACACCGCCCCTCACGCAAACCTCACACTCAATCCTCACCTCACACACCCGCCCCTCACGCAAACCTCACCTCACGCTGCCAGAACCACGCGCTCTCGACCCCACCTCATTTTTTCCCTCCCGATATCAGCAGTTTCGTGACCTGACATCCCATTCACAGCTGGTCGCGAGGTCAGCCCCAGAGGTCATCCACGAGTCGCTTAGCCTTTGTCTGACCTAGAGAGAGAGGGACCCTGCAGTGGTGGCGTAAGGTACTGGTCACCTCCGCCATTTTGGTTACCTGTTGCACCTGGCTTCATGGCTCCTGTTCTTTTAAATTTAGGAGGCTGTGTAGTAGCTCTTAGCGGTTTGCTTAGCCTAGGACGTTAATATTATCGTTCAGGTCTTTTATATCCCGTGCTCTCTCCAGCTTTATGGGCCGTCTAGCGCTCTTCCATAGCGGTTTATTTAGCCTAACTTTTATTAGTATTCTTTTCAGCGTCTGTTTTATCTTTTTTTTCTGTACAGTTTGAATCAGTACTCTTTCACAGACGAGAATATTAACCAGCCACATGGGGAAAGAAACTGGCAAGAAAGGTGTTATACTCCTTTTACTCTCACTAGGACTAAAATTACCATATATCCGTTTTGAAAGCCGAGTGGTAACACTAGATCAGCATCAGAATGTAGTGATAGTCGCGAATAGTATGTACAGTCGTGGTATTGTCCTTATCTGCCATTGAGTGACGTGACATAAGCTGCAAAAAGAATGAAAATCTGGGCCGAGTTGAGGTGAAAAGAATATAGCGTTACGTGAATTAAGTTCCAAAAGGCCAAAAATCTGGGCCAAGTTAAGGCGAAAGGAGTATGGAAGTAAACTGTGATAGAGGCTAGGTTAGGTTAAGTTAGATTAGTGGAGAGAAAAAGAAAAACGAACAAAATGGAAGGGTGATCATCCTGGGAAAATCAAACTTAGCTTGTAGTGCAAAAATGGTATACAGAACGGAAACCTGCATCCCGGACCGCGGCTGTCTCGTAAACGGGCCAGGAATTGCGTTAAATAATCCGGGAGGTGAATTAAAGTCATTCATTTTCACCATAAAAACGTCGGGGTGAGGTTCCGGGTGGGGTGAGGAGGGGGGAGGGTGTGTGCTTCGATGGGACTTTTCTTCCTTTTTTGGTGAATTTTCTGTCTTTCGCTTTTTGGGGATGGGGTTTTGGTGGTTGCATACTGGGACGAATTTTTGGGGGGGCGTTTGTCTCGTTGTTTGTGTTTATTTATTTATGTTGAGTGGATAGGGTGTATTTCTGTTTCGTTTACTTATTTTATTGAAGGAATAGTGTGCATTTCAATGTGACCTTCCAGTTTTGTTTTTTAAAGGAGGGGGGAGAGGCTGGGAGCAAAGGGTTGGCTGGTAGAGGGTGAGTTTTTGGGTAAGCTGTGTATGTAACAATGGTTTAGTGTTGGTGGTATAACAGGTAGATAGAAGGCAACAGAAGGAATAGCAAGGTAGATAAATATTAAAGGATAGATGGGTAGATTGAGTGATGAACAACCATATTTGTTAGGGAGTTAATAAAGAGGTGGTGGAATATACACACCGTACCCCGATATACATAATACATGGGTACATACAGTACAGAACTATACCCATACATGCAGATGTTCATTGACAAGATGCAACAGTTCTAGTACGAAGAGGGTCCAGGTTGGGGTGAAAGTGTCACATATTCTCAGTAATAACACTTCCATAGGTAGGTTTAATTGATAGGTATAACTCATAGGTATAATTCATAGGAAGGTATAATTCCATAGGTACGTTTAAGTAATAGGTGTTGCTCTTAGATGTAATTCATAGGTAGGGACGAGGTCATTTGTGATCTCAGAGATAAGGGACTGAATAGGGAGGCTGCCAGAGATCGAGCAGCATGAAGAGCCGCCATTAGGTGACCCAGGCCGACGCAAGCAAGCATGTTGGAGTCTTTATAAACGAAACGAACCGAACGTATAATTCCATAGGTAGACAAAGTTCATAGGTAAAGCTCATAGGTATAATTCATAGGTAGGTATATTTCCATAGGTAGGTATAATTCATAGGTGGGGATCCTAGGTATAATTCACAAGTAGGTATAATTCGTAGGTATAACTCTGGAATAATTCATTGGTAGGTATATTTCCATAGGTAGGTATAATTCAGATGTGTGGCTTATAGGTATAGTTCACAGGTAGGTATTATTCATAGGTATAATTCATGGGTAGATATATTTCAACAAGTCGGTAAAATTTCTCGATCTGAATAACTCAAGATACTGTTAAGTCAAGGCATGCAAACACACACACGTTTTCCCCTAACACGTGCACATTGACAGAGGGCAGGTGAGGCGCACACTGGCTAGTACACACCCCACCCTCCCCAACACTTTCAGTACGGTAGGTTAACACGACTCACACAAACAGGCACGTGCTCTTCCCCCCTCTTCACCCTCTTTCACACAAGGGCAAGTGTACCCCCCCCTCTCTCTCTCTCTCTCTCTCTCCAATAAATAAATAACTCCTACACACAGCGAGGAGGCATGTGCGTATCGTAGTCCCTCTCTGTCACACACACACACACACACACACACACACACACACACACACACACACACACACACACACACACACACACACACACACACACACACACACACAGAGCGAGGTCTGACACATCACGTCTCTCCCTTGTTGGAGCACAGTGTATGATCTCAAGCACATTGTAGTGGTGGTGGGCCCTGTTCACCACCACCACCACCACCTCCTCCTCCTCCTCCTCCTCCTCCTTCTCCTCGCTACAACTCGCCCGCCTCCCTCAGGCTGTGTCGATTTATGTGTGCATTGTCCCTTGTCCTGTCACTCTACTCTCCTTTCCTTCCGCGTTCTCTTGTATTGGCACAGTCTTTTTGCATTCTTACAGTTCTCTCTCTCTCTCTCTCTCTCTCTCTCTCTCTCTCTCTCTCTCTCTTTCTCTCTCTCTCTCTCTCTCTCTCTCTCTCACCGATTTCTACATCGCTTTTAACCATTCACTCACCTTATAACCTTATCGTTTTCTCCCATTACTCTTTTCCTCCTTATCAATTATTTAACTCACTTATCACATTTTTTTCCCTTTTCCATATTTATCACGTTTCCTTTCTGTTGTTTTTGATCTTCCTTCTTGAGTTCATCACACTCATTTTTGTTCTTTGGTGTTCATCCATTTACTGATTCTCTCAATTCTCTTCGTATTCTGTTTTCAATGCTGCTTTTTTATGTCCGTCCTTCCAGTCCCTTTCTAACACATTCACCTGCAATTGTTTTCTAAACTTATTAATATTATTGTTTGATTAGCTTTGTCACTTCTCTGTCTGTCTGTCTGCCTCTCTCTCTCTCTCTCTCTCTCTCTCTCTCTCTCTCTCACACACACACACACACACACACACTGACCTAAATGTCTAGAGGTGAAATGGGGTGTGTTATTCCCGTAGAGTTTACTGCCATTTCCTCAATTTTTAACCCCCTTAATATTCAGATGTCTTTTTCCCCCCCCCCTCCCGTCAGACGATTTTATTTAACTTGGAATAAACCTGTCGAAAGTCTCTTCTAAGATGAGTAAAATCTTTTGAAGGTAGAAAGAAAATAAGACACATTGTTGTAGTGAAGTTGTTAAGGAAGAGAGAGTGACAAGCAAAGAAGAGCAGATGGAGATAGTTGATATTGATGATGATGATATGGAAAAAAAATAATGGATGACAGTGAGAGGAGGAGGAAGTAGCCACAGAGAAACGGAAGAGGATGAAGAGGAAGAACTGTGGGAAGAGTAGATGAAGCGGGAGGAGGAGGAGAACGAGAGGGGAGAATAAAGTAATAAGAAGGAGAAAAAGGAGATGAAGAGTTAGTAAAGCAGGAAGAAGGAAGGCACAGGAAATGGACCCCCCCAAAAAAAAAAAAATAAAAAAATAACGACAAAACAGACCAGTATGAATGAAAGAGAATCCAATAAAAATCTAATGATAATAAAAAGTGGAATGCGGAAATGAAAGTAAGTAGGAAATCAAACTACAGAACCCTGAGAAAGAGATAAAGAAATTAGTTTTAAAACGTATGTATCGACAGCAGAAAAAAAAAAAAAAGAATGAACCGGCAATACTCAGAGAGAGAGAGAGAGAGAGAGAGAGAGAGAGAGAGAGAGAGAGAGATTGTGACTGTCAGGTAATCGGGCCACTGAAAGAGAAAATGGGAATTGGAGAAAAGAAAACGGTCGGGTGGACGGGTTGGCGTCAAAAGCGAGAATGTAAACAGAAGCATTAATATTCGCGGCCCGTACAGCTTCGTAAACAAGGAGGGGAGGGGGGGGGAGAGCTATTGAAGATGCGTACTTTCACCCAATCAGAGAGAAACATGCGTTAAAGCCATTCAGTGCGGTGACATCTCTTTGTAGATTATTATTGCCGCTACTAGATGATATTTTACGCTTTATGAGAGCCCCCCCGGTGGTGAAGGAGTTAATGAAGGCTGGATCCAACCTCACCAGTTCGAAAGCTTTTTATATTTAATTCGTGGTAGCTAATATCAGACGGCTTTTTTTTTTTTTTTTTTAAGTTTAGGAAAGCACCCCAGGCTCGAAAGCTTATATATTTAATTATTGGTAATATCAGACGGTTTTCTTCAGTTTAGGAAAGCTCCCCAGTAGTGAAGGTGTTACTGAAAGCTGTAATTAAATCACACAAGTTCGCAAAGCTTCTTCTACAGTGAATCAAATCTGGACCTGTATTCTTGAAATTAAAGAAGCTCCCTAACATCTCTTCCATAGCGATTTATTTTTTTTTGGCTAATTTACCTTTGTACGTTATTTATGCAGAATGTGGCGATATTGGAATGATTTATGTGATATAGACGTGGACAGTAAGTTGCAAGACATATAATTCACTTTGGAAAAGGTGTTTGGGAACTTCCTCTACTGACGAGAACGTGGATCGTGGAGTTAGAAAGAATAAATAATGAATGATAAAGAATAGTTGGGAGGCTCTTCGATCTGGAGATGTTTTCAGCCCTCATTAACCCATTTAACATTTAGTGCTTCATCCCAAATTGAATAAAAATGATCTGGAAATGACTAAAACAATAGAATAAAATCACCTGGAAATAAACAATAGAATAAGAATCACCTGGAAATAGAATAAACAACAGAATAAAATCACCTGAAAATAAACAACAGAATAAAAATCACCTGGAAATAGAATGAACAACAGAATAAAATCACCTGAAAATAAAATAAACAGTAGAATAACATCACCTGGAAAAAGAGTAAATAATAGAGTAAACAATAGAATATAATCATCAGGAAATACGAGTAGAATAAACAGTGGAATAAAATAATCTGGAATTAAACTGCCGGTAATCAGGACATCACCGTATTGAAGGGATTGAAATGGAATCTAATCGTCCGCTATTGTCTTGATGGAAATGAAGAATACATGCATAATCGTGATGAAGGATATAAATAGCCAAGAGAATGGTGTATGTTAATAGTTAGAATTATGGGGTGAATGCTGCCTGATGTGCTTTAGGAATATGTGTGAAAAGGACGAAAAAAGAAGTAAAAGGGTGATGATGATGATGATGATGATGATGATGAAGAGGAAAAAGACGAAGAAGAAGAAATGACAAAGAAGGGGTGATGATGATGATGATGTTGAGGAGGAGGAGGAGGAGGAGGAAGCTAAGGGGGAAGAGGGAGAGGAAGGAGAAAATGAGAGAAGAGGAAGGTTGAGGAGACTTTTAGGAACGGTCTTGAAACGTTTGAAAGCTTGGTGGTGAAAGTGAAGAAAATTTCAGCGTTGATGATATTTTTTTATTGCATTGGAAACTGTTGATGCCGGCCTGGGAAAGTATGATGGGAAAAGTGTGTGAACTTCCTCGTTTTGATTGATTTTTTGATGTGCTGTTTTTAAATATAGAAGTTACAGAATAGATGTAATATTCAGAAGCTGTCAAATCTCTCTCTCTCTAGCCAGACGCCTTAA
>NC_136954.1:58360728-58405728 GCF_032717465.1 Coenobita brevimanus | reverse complement strand
ATAACTACGAGTACTAAACAGATGAAAATTCCTTGCATTACTGATAATATAATACCTTAGACGTGTCAGTATTAAAGTGTTGAAGAGATTGTATTGCCTAATTAGCAGTTTGTTAGTGAGATAAATAAGCAGTTAGATACATAATTAGATAAATAAGTAGGTAAGCAGGTCAGTAATTAGGTAGGTACTGTAGGCAGGTAGTCAGATAGATCGGTAAACGTTAATGAAAGGTTAATTATGCAAAAAGGTAGGCAGGGTAGTAGGTACATAACTAGGCTGTCCGATGAATACGTGATGGTAGATAGATATATAGATAGATAGATAGATAGATAGATAAAGAGAGAGATTGGAAGAGAGACGTATGCCTTGCCTCTCTGTAAACATTATTGAGAGGGGTGTAGATAGACGAGATGATAGCCGGACGAGTGTATATAGATGGATGAATATGCGATTAATTTATACAGCAGGAATGAATAGCCTGTGCTCACTATCTGCGCCTGTGTTGATATCCCCAGGTTTAATGAGAGAGAGAGAGAGAGAGAGAGAGGGGGGGCTAAGAAGGGCAATACCGTGTGAAGGTCGACTAAGAGGAACTGAATCACTCGACCCGCTTAGTGAGATGAGACTAGAAGGTGAAAGGAAAGGGGGGGAGGGGAGTGAAGGAGGAATGGGGAAGGGGAGTGGAGGAGGGGGGAAGGGGAGAGGAGGAGGGGGGAAGGGGAGAGAAGAAGGGGGGGATGGATTCGACCTAAATGAGGAGGAGGAGGATCAGGTCGACTAATTAAGGTCGAAGGAATGGATGACCGACTTGTCAGGGTGTTGGCTTATTCTGACAGACCTGTTTACCCATTGATTTGGTGACGTTATTTTATTTTACTATTATTTTATTTATTTACTTATTTTTTGCATGCGTTACTAGCCTCCAAGGTTAATGACGTCAAAGCGAGATTGTTTTGGTCTTGTTTTTGTCCTTCCTGTTGCTGTTGAACACTTTGACATTGCACTCAGAATTTTAGTCCTGTAGCACTCATTTTCACAGTGCATATTCTCATCTCCCATCCCCACCCATAAAACACAATTCTAGCTCATCCCACCCACCTCTCTGTTCCCTATATCCATTTCTTAACCCCTCCCCCCACACCCACACACCATGTCTCTTGGAAGATACTTTGAATTAGACCATCACTGCACTCAGATCACAATACCCATTTTCACGGGGTATGCCCTCCCGGTCCAGTCCCGCCTCCCACCAACACGGCAGTTTATTCCATCCATTCCTTTGCATACTACTGCCCATGTGCGTGTTTGTGCGTTAGCCCTATGTGCTTCCTGGTGTTCTAGGCCTGTGTGCGTCTTTCTGTGTATGTGTAAGAAAGTATTTGTGTGTGTGTGTGTGTGTGTGTGTGTGTGTGTGTGTGTGTAAGTACAGGTTGATGTAAGTATGAGTGCTTGTGCATCCTGTTGCCGGAACTTGATCAAACAGGTCCAAGTAAGAGATGATCCCCAATACCCCCTCACCGTAAGCGCTGATGATGCCCACTACCTGACCCGACTGTAATAATGAGCAGGTGTGGATGGACGCCTGTCAGCCCTGGCATGATTTGCTGCTTGTTGGGCCTAATGGGGGAAACGAGACGGCGCGGGAGGACGAAAGTGGACGAAGGACGAATGTTGACGAGGTACGAATCGACTGGTGACGAAATTGGATGAGGAAGACTTGATTAAGGACGGAATTGGTGGGGAGACTAAATTAAGGGTGAATTTAGATTGGGGAGAGTGGAGGAAGGGTGAAACTGTGTGAAGGGACGAATTGGCTAAGGGGATGAAAGTACTTGATGAGGCCATGTGGGTTAAAGGATGAGTTGGATAGTTTTGATGGGTAGGATATAAGACGGCGCAGTTGGACGAGACCGGACGAAGGACATAATTGGATAGAGGGCGAGTTGGCTTGGGGACGAACACAGTGGGAGTAAACTGACTGGGGGAAGAAGTTCGACAAGGGACGAGTATTACACGTATGGGACAAAAACGCTTGATGGAACAAGCGCGTAGGAGGAAGGGACCGGAGGGAGGACGAAAATGCATAGGCGGTATGGGAGGAGAATTTAGACCCTGGAACTACGCTGGATAAGGGACAAGTGTGCTCCGTGGGGAAAACGAGGCGGCTCAGGAGGACGAGACTGAATGAAAAAACGAAATTGGATAGGGGTCGAGTTGGCTTGGGAGTTGATACTTCACGACGGGTCATGGTTGGACAAGGGGCGAGTTTGTTATGTGAGGCGAAAGTGCACAATGGGTCGAGTGTGTTTGGAGACGAATCTGTGCGTGGACCGAGTGTGGATAAGGGATGAGAAGATTGGTTTTTATACTGGGACGAAGGTGCAAGAAAACAAATTGCAAGAAGTTGAATTTTTAAAAAAGAATGTAGGCCGTCAGAAACAAGATGATATGTTTTTATAGACTAGGGGATGATCTTGTCTAAGGTGATTATTTCTGCATGTGAATGTGGATGAAAGGGAGTTGCAATAAGAAAGAACGTATCATAAACAAGATGACATATGTATTTGCAAGACAGACTAGTTTGCAAAGCGGATGATCTAGTTATATTCGAAGACTATTTTTGCATTGGGATGAATTTGCAAGAAAACATGTTGCAGTAAGAAAAAAAAAAGTATCAGCAACAAGATGATTTATCGGCATGGGAGACGAGTTTGCAAAGAGGATGATCTAGTAAAATCGGAAGTTTATTTTTGCTTGAGGATGAATTTGCAACTAGGTAGGGATGCAAGAAGCTGAGTTTGCAAGAGAGAATGTATCAGAATAAGACGATATTTTTACATGAAAGACCAGTTTGCAAAGGGGATGATCTGGTCTAGGCAGGAGACTATTTTTACAACGAGATGAATTTGCAAGAAGGCCGAGCTGCAAGAAGCTGAATTTGAGAGAAGAAAAAAATGTAAGAGGGATGAGTTGAAAATATTTTGCCAGAAAAAACGCGTCTGCAAGGAGGTGATGTGAACAGAAGATTTTTGTGGCGGGATGAAGTTGCAACAAAATGGTTAGGTGTTTGTAAGTCCGAATTGTTAAGATGCAATATCAAAAGCTGTCGGTTTTGCAAGGAGGGCGACTTTGTGGGGAGGCGAACGATGGGAGGGGGGGACTCTAGGGAGGATGAGGGGTGGGGTGGTGGTCGTGGGAAATGGGGGTTGGGATGGAGGAGGAGGGATGGGGTGTGGAGTGGGGGCAGGGGGAGGGGGAGGGGGTGGAGGAGGAGGGATGGGGGATGGATTGGGGGAAGGCGGAGAGGGGAGGGAGGATGTGGTGGGGGGTTGGCAAGGAGGACTAGTTTCAGGAAAACGAATTTGTAAAGAAGACAAAAAATTCGTTTCCGCGAGGGAACCATGTCTGAAATGCACACAGTATATATGCTAAGTTCTCGTAAGATCACGTAAGTTCTCGATGTAAGATCTCGTAGTTTTCGTAATTTCTTGTCGTTCTCTTAAGTCCTCGATGTAAGTTTTCGCGTACCATACTCGCTCGTAAGTTCTCGTCGTAACTTTCGTCGTATTTTATTTAAGCTACTCCCAGATGACGACATTCAGCTTAGGAGAGCCGTTTCGAAGCGGAGATGTCTTTACAAAGGTGAGTTATAAGGCAGTCTGTAAGCAAGAATAAAATCCAAAAAAGACATCACTGTACTGGAGTCGTCTACTGTAGAATACGTTTGTTTACAGTCATTTGTCTGGGAGAAGTAATATTTCGGTGATTATTTTATTCTCGTAGCTGAAGATTGCTCTTTACACGTAGAAGAGACTCTGCTTTTTACATGTAGAAGAGGCTCCCCCCCCCCCCGTGGAAGACTATTTTTTTTTTTTTTTTTTTTTTTTTTTTTTTTTTTTTTACACGTAGAAGAGACTCTGCCTTTTACATGTAGAAGAGGTTCTACTCTTTACGCGTAGAAGAGACTGTGCTTTTTACGCGTAGAAGAGATATTGACAGATCTGCATTACTTTTTCAGTCCTTGCAAGAGCCAGTAATAGTTACGATGGTGAATTAATCGAAAGTCTTTTTGTGAATCGCGTAAGAAGGATTGATTTTTCCAGGACAGAGACACATCAGAAAGATCCTAAGTCCTCCTCTTCTCGTGCGTCCTAGTATAAGAAATCTTAGTTACTACAAATAAATGATCGTAAGTGAAACACGTGAGTTACGACGGGGAAATAATTGTAAGGGAAACAAATCTTAGTTACGATAGGAAAATTATCGTGAGGAAAAGTATAAGAGGGAAATTATCGTAAGTGAGAAATTATAAGTAAGAGAAGGAAATTATGGTAAGAAAATCAGTGTCCGGCCTACAAGGTGACGAGATCTTGGTGATAGAGAGAGAGAGAGAGAGAGAGAGAGAAAGAGAGAGTATCCTTCATCTCCGTTTACCGTTCATCCCCCAATAACATCAGCAACGACAGGTATTATCATAAGTGAAGTAAATTGTAGTTAGAAGACGGAAATTATCGTATAATAAATTGTAGTTACGAGACAGAAATTACTGTAGGTGAAAATGTGTAGTTACGAGACAGATATTGTCGTAAGTGAAAAAATTGTAGCTACGAGACGGAAATTATCGTAAGTGAAGAATTGTAGTTACGAGTCGAAAATTATCGTAAGTGAAGGAAATTGTAGTTACGTGACGGAAATTATCGTAAGTGAAGACATTGTAGTTACGAGACGGAAATTATCGTAAGTGAAGAATTGTAGCTACGAGACGGAAATGATCGTAAGTGAGGGATCTGGCCTGCAAGGTGACGAGCTCTCTTGGCCGAATTAGAGCTCCAAGGCCGAATGCTCCCTTAGACGGCGCGAAAGTTTGCAACCTGAGGCGTTAAGGAGGAGGAAGAGGAGGGAGAGGGGAGGGAGGGGAGGGGAGAAGAGAAAGAGGGGAAGGAGAGAGGTAGGGTGAGTAGGGGAGGGGAGGGGAGAGGAGAAGAGGAGAGGGGAAGGTGGGTAGGGGAGGGAGGTAGGGAGGGGAGGGGAGGGGAGAAGAGGGGGAAGAATAATGATTATGATGATGTTGATGATGAGGAGAAGGAGAAGGAGGAGGAATGAAAAAAAGAATAGTTGCATTGGAGGAGGAAGAAGGAAGAGAAGGAGGTAGAGAAGGATGATGATGAATGAGAAAAGGGCTAGTTGGAGAAAGAGGTAAACGAATGAGTTGGAGGAGTGGAAGGAAAAAAAGTAAAGGGAAGAGATGGAGGAAAGAATAAGAAGAGAAGGGATAGGTGAAGAAAGGAGGAGGAGGAGGAGGAGACAAAGGATAACGATGACAGGGTAATGGAGGAGGAAGAAGAAAGAGGAGGAAAAAAAAAAGAAAGTGGACATTAAAGCGAGTAATGAACAGAAAACTGGAGAGAGAGAGAGAGAGAGAAATATTAATACTAATAATGGTAATGATAGCAACAGCAATTATTATAATAGTAATAATCATAATGGTAATGATGATGATAATAATAATAATAGCAGCATTTATAATAACAATAACATCACCATAGCAATTATCCTTACCTTGTTCCTATAAATACATATGTAGCTAGTTGATGTAAGAAAACCATGACGTGAAGGCCGCGCGCGCGAGCAAGCAAGCGAGAGAGAGAGAGAGAGAGAGAGAGAGAGAGAGAGAATGAGGAAGATGGTAGAGGAGATGTGGACATGAGGAGGATCGATAATTGCGGGAGGTGAAGATGATGATGATGCAAGGGGAACGTGATCTGGGTTTAGACCGGACAGAGAGAGAGAGAGAGAGAGAGAGAGAGAGACGAAAACATGCAGGAAAGGCTAGGAAACTGAGCGAGGGAGGGAGGAAGAAAAAGGAATAAACAAGGAGGAAGAGAAAAATGCTGGAGGAGAAGAGCTGCGGGGGAAGAGATGCGAGAGGAGAAGAGATGAGGGAGGAGGAGAAGAGATGAGGGAGGAGAAGAAGAGATGAGGGAGGAGAAGAAGAGATGAGGGAGGAGGAGAAGAGATGAGGGAGGAGAAGAAGAGATGAGGGAGGAGGAGAAGAGATGAGGGAGGAGGAGAAGAGATGAGGGAGGAGGAGAAGAGATGAGGGAGGAGGAGGAGAGATGAGGGAGGAGGAGAAGAGATGAGGGAGGAGGAGGAGAGCTGAGGGAGGAGGGGCAGGAGAAACCGGAGCAGGGTGTGGGGTGGGATGGTGAAAGGCGGAGGGGAGAGGAGAGTGGCACCAGCTAGGAAAGTTACAGAGAGAGAGAGAGAGAGAGAGAGAGAGAGAATGGGCGGGACGGTGAAAGGCGGGAGGGGCGTAGGGTGGCCCATCAAGGAAAGTTATTGATGTGGGCGTGAGGCTCGTGTCCTCCCGCCCACCCTCACCTCTCTCTCACCCCCCTCCCCCTAACACGCGGGAGGAGGGAAGGCCAAGGCGGGAGGGGGAGGGGGGGTCGGGGAGTAGGAGATCGGCGCATGAGGAGGGGGATTGATGGAGGGGAGAAATGATGGAAGGGATTGCGGGAGAAAGATTAGAAGGATGGTAGGTGTTCGATGGAGGTGAGGGAGGAATGAAGAAGTGCGGGAGGAAAGGGGAGGGAAGGCAAGAGAAGAGGAGTGAGGGAAGCGGGAAAGGATGTGGGTTGGTGAGATGGACGGGAGGGGAATAGGGAAGTAGAGGAGAGAGGAACTGGGGGATAAGTTATATGGGAGGTGGGTAGGAGAGTAGAATAGGGAGAGAAATAGATGGGGAGGAGTAGATTGAAGGAGTGATGGAGGAGTTGGAAGAGAAAAGGGTGGAGAAGAGGGGTACGTGGGAGGAGGAAGTGGAAGAAGAGAAAAGTGGAAGGAGAGGATGAAGATGAGTATGAGAGAGGAGTATGTAGGCTGGAGGAGAAGGAGGAGGAAGAGGAAGCTTAAAGAAAGAGGGGAAGAAGAAGAAGAGATGGACAGGGAGATGTATTAAAAAAATGCAAAAAGAAAAATAGATGAAGAAAATAAATAAGAATGAGAGAAAAGAGAAGATGCACGGGTGGAAGAGAAAGCAAACTGGAGGAAGATGCACAATTTACACTTATGGGAAAAAAAAAAGAGCTAAAGGTCGTATACTCGCAGGCTTAGAAGGCTCAGCGGCACCTCTTCCTTTCCAGTTCTCTTTCTGCCCTATAAAATGATCTCTTCAATCTGGTGACGCATCTTATTAATTTATCAGTACATTGCCAGACGCTGCTATTCAGCTTTGTAAAGACTCTTGTAGTGAAAGGTAAATGAAAGCAAGATATATTCCCCTCAGTTCGAAAACTCTACCTTAAGCCAAATGAAATAATGAAAAACAAAATAAAAAATGCGTCATATTACTGAAGGAGTTAAGATTCCCGTGTACAGTATGTGTCGATATTAAACAAAAACACGTATAGCTTGTACAAAGGAACGCTGAGGTGTAATATGCTGAATAAATCGTTAAGGAAAAGGTACTACGCAGCTTGCAAAGTTAAAAAAATAAAAAAGACTGGAATTATCAGTGAGGACATTTTCTTAAGTTTATCCGTAAAATTGTGAAACCCGTTTTTTTGTACGCATTTTTCTCTCTCTCTTTTTTTTTTTTTTTTTTTTTTTTTTTTTTTTGAAAGCTTGCACGGATACTGACAGAATGTTGGTGTATGTTGCAGAATGTTGTTGATTTGTGCAAATGTTGGTGAACGTTCTAGTGTGACGAATTTTGGTAGAATGTTGAATGTTAGTAGAATGTTTCATGTTGAATGTTGGTAGAAAGTTGTTGGAATGCACGTACAATACTGGCTGAATGTTGATCATGTTGAATGCTACATGAATGTTGAAAATGTTGAACGTTCAGTTGACTTGAATGTTGGGAGAATGTTGAATGTTTGCAAAATATTCCGAAAATCTTGAATGTTGAATAAATATTGAGCTTTAACTTAACGTTGAGAGAGTATTTATGAAATAATGTTTGCTGAATGTTGATAGAATGTTTACGTAAGCTTAAATATTGGTTGAATATTAGTAGAATGTTGACATAAGCTTAAATGTTAGTAGAATGTTTATGGAATGTGAGGAGGCGGAGTTGGGGAGGAGAGAGTGAGTGGAATGTGAGAAATCTAGATGACGGGAGATTAAATGAGGATGGTATCTGGGGTAACAGGAATGTTGGCAGGGGGTGGAGAAGGAGAGACGTGGAGAAGGAGAGATAAAGGAGAGAGAAATGGAGAAGGGGAGATAAAGGAAAGAAGAGGAGATAAAGGAGGGAAGAGGAGATAAAGGAGAGAAATGGAGAAGAGGAGATAAAAGGAGAGAAGTGGAGAAGGGGAGTTAAAGGAAAGAAGAAGAGGGTAGGAAGAAGGTGGACAAGAAGAGGAATATTAGAAAAGTGAAGGACGGGGAGGAGGAGGAGGGAAGTGGATGAAATTTACCTATGTATGTATGTATGTGTGTATCTAGAGAGAGAGAGAGAGAGAGAGAGAGAGAGAGAGAGAGAGAGAGAGAGAGAGGAAAAAAGCAGAAAAAACGAAGATGCCAAAAAGAAGAGATAGCAAGAAAACGGGAGATGTGCCGAAGAATGTGATACTATTATAAACTGAAACTGGCCGAGAATGAGAGTGCTAATGACGGAAGGACTCTGAAAGGGAAACTAGTCTAGAATGGCCTTGTTAGAAAGCTGAGATGATAGGGAAAGCGAGCGGTGGAGAAATTACAGGCGAGTGGCGTCCGCGTTAAGTCACCTGAATGATAGGTGTTGTGTGTGTGTGTGTGTGTGTGTGTGTGTGTGTGTGTGTGTGTGTGTGTGTGATAGATTTTCTGTTAGGGGTGAAAGTGAAGATGAGATGATACGCTGGTGATTGAATGTGTAATAAAAATGATGGTTATAGATGACAGATTGCGTAAGAGGGATAAAAAGGAGGTTTTAGTGACTTCATAGATGCTCAAACAGGAATGATGGAGAAGATAGCTAAATAACTGTGTATGATAGATAATTGCCAGTCTAATCAGGATAATAAAAGAGATGATTCTGAATGAGTAAATATAGATAACGCAGTTGGAAGATAAGGTAGATAAACTGATTATGGATGACAGGTGTTAACTGGAATTGTAGGCAGTAGGAGGTATGGATAGGTATGGATAGTTATGGAAGGTATAACAGATAAGCCCGAAAGACATCGAAGCACACAGAGTCAGGTGAATGACAGAGGAGTGAGCAGAACTGAATGATAGGCGATGAGTCTCCAAGGTTAATATGTGCTTCGTCAGCCCAGTGAATGTTAGGTTTCAAGGGGAGGATTAGTTGTCAATGATACCTGGATTCTCCCAGCATCATCTTGGCAACCTTGATGATAGGAAACTAGTGCCATTTAATTCTAGGTAAATACTTAGCGTTCGCAGTAACCTAGATTTTAACAAGGTCACTTTGAAGCTAGGTGGTAGGTGTGTATTAGAATTAGGTAGAAATTATATTAAGTTAAATGTGTAGATTTAGGTAAGAGGTGATTTGCATTTCTAGTTACTTAATTTTGTCAGAGAGAGAGAGAGAGAGAGAATTTCACATAGACTTTAGGGAAGCAAAGGTTATAGGAAAGGTAATAACATCTTCTTAAACTAATTTATATATACGAAATCAGCATCTAAAATCAACCTCCTGATTAAAAAAAAAAAAACAAATATGAATGATAGATAAAATAGCATTACGGTTCACTTAATTTATAGCCTTGTAGGGGTTATTATAGGAACATAATCCAAGGCTAGATTGTAGGCGAAAACAGCGTCCACAGTTACTTTTATCTATGTTTAACCGCGGTTCTAAATGCTAGGTGAAGACTAACTAGGAGAGGAGAGGAGGGGAGGAGGAAGATGAAGGTAAGGGAGAGGAGGAGAAGCGTGAAGATAAGGAAGATGAAGGTAATGAAGAGGAGGAGAAATGGGAAGATGTGGAAGATGAGAGTAAAGATGAGTATGAGGATGAAGATGAAGAGGAATAAGATGAGGAGGAAGATGAAGAGGAGAAGGAGAAGGAGGAAGATAAAGATGAGTATAGGGATGAAGAGGAGAAGGAGGAGGAAGATAACAATGAGGAGGAGGAGGAGGAAGATAAAGATGAGTTGAGTATGAAGAGGAGGAGGAGGAGGAGGATAGCTTAAGACAGGAATTGTATCTAGAAAGTTGGCGTGGAGGTCAGATGGACTATATATAGAGATCGCATGGAGGGGCCACTGCAGAGAAGGGCTTGGTCTATATAGGAGGAGGAGGAAGAGGAGCAGGAAGAGGAAGAGGCAGGGGGAGAAGGATGAGTAGAAGGATGGTGGTGGTGGTGGTGGTGAGGAGGGGGGATGGGGGAAGAGGAAGACGAAAAGGATGATGATGATGACTATGATTATGATGACGACAAGGAGGCGAAGATGGAAAAGGAGCATGAGGAACCGAGGAAGGAAGAGCAGGAGGAGGAGGAGGTTGAAGATCATGAAGATGAGGCTGAAGGGGGAGGAACAGCTGGAGGCAGAGGGTGAGGAGGATGAGGATGAAGAGGAGGTGGAAGAGGAGCAGGAGAATGGCAATGGAAGGCTGCTAAACCGTACAGAGATGGATAGATTCGTAACTTAATTTGATGGTCTTAGGATGGTTAGCGAGAGTGATGTTAGGATTACAGTGATGTTGGGGTTAGAATGATAGCCTAGTAGGATTAAGTCTTGGGAAGGAAAGATTACTAGTTCGTTACGCCAGATGGTGTTTGAAGCGGATGTAGATGTGTGTTTGGAATAGGATGTGATTTTGAGAGAGAGAGAGAGAGAGAGAGAGAGAGAGAGAGAGAGAGAGAGAGAGAGTGTGCTGAGACACTTATGAATTTATTTGTGAAAGAAAGCGTGATGTTTATTAATCCACCAACACCCGGGGATTTATGGCGGCTAAAGGGATTATGCTTGAGTGCGCTAAGGTGCATCAGGATTAGAGTGGGTGTAGGATGAAGGATTAATGGTTGGCACTTAATCCTAGAGAACGTACGGTAGGATTAATTGTATGAGTTGGGGTGGGGAGGATTAACTTCGTAATTATGATGACGTCTTGTTTTAATTACGTAACTCCAGATTTTAGCGATGTATTTTTCACATTAATCAGTATCCGTTTTTTAAGCTACTGATACAAACTATAGCAATTTTAAAATGATATAAATAGCATGTAAGAAAATGTTAACACGTAATATGCAAAATAAATCGCTAAGGAAGAGGAGCTGCAAAGCCTGCTGTGTCACCTTGAAGGCCTTAGTATATAAAATGAAGGAACAGATGAAATGCACTAATCGTAAAGTTTCAAAGTACGGAAGGAAAATAAAATAGACATAAATCAGACATGTAGTACAGGATGAAGACATTATACGCCACAAGATGAAAGGACAGACGAAAGACGCTCTCGTAAAATATCAGAAAGTATAGAGAGTATTACAGACACGAAACGGATGGCCAACACAGAATGAAAACTGATTAGGACACGCAATGAAAGGACAGGCGAAAGGCTTAAGGAACACAAAACGAATGTATTGCACAGAATGAAGACAGATTAGGGCACAGAATGTAGGAACGGATAAAAGACGCTCACGTACAGTATGAGAAGGTGTAGAAAGAAAACATAAGAGATACATAGAAGAATGGATACGACAGAAAGAAGACAGATTAGGACACAGGATGAGGGAATAGACGAAAGGCACTCCGGTAATCATCCAGTAACAGCCAATGCGTGTCGGAAATTACCACGCTTGGCAGAGGTCGGTAGTTCATGAGGTAATTAGATGTGATGAGAGCCTGACTGGGAAAACCGAGACGTTGAATGAAAAGGGATGCATTTGGATGCCTCGACGTGGTAAACACATCCTTAACCTTATCTCCCGAAGACGTATAATGTTAGCATCTTCAGTCCAGTGACTTTATTTTGGAGCCACCCAGTCATATCAGTACTACCACGCGAAGGCCTCCCTCTCCAACACCCTTATTGTGGATGAATGGAATATGATTATAATGTCTGTAGGGATGCTTGGACTTTTAAGAAATGATTGCTAGAGTGATTTATTATTAGAGTGAAGTGCAAAGTGGGACGTGTTTCGATGAAGGTGTACAGCCATATTTTAAGCTGCCTAGGCTTTTTAGCGCCTCTTCTTTAGCTAGTTATTTTGCATATCCTTTTAGACCTTAACTTTCTATTGTATGCTTTTATATCTTTTTAATTCTGACAAAGTTTGCATCAGTAACCTACACGAATATACAAAGGTGTAATGTACAGAATAAATCGCAATGGAAGAGGTGTTACGTAATCATCAAAGTCACTAAGAAAACGACCCGTAGTTGTGATAAGGTAGGTGTATTTTGTGAGGGGAGGTGTTGGTGGATACGTTTGGATACGTAGGGAGAGACAAGCCAGTATTATCATTAGAACAGGTGGGACACAGAAATTGGATACACAAATCTAGGTAGAGAAAAGTAATAGTGTGTCTCGTATTAGTCCTGTCGAGGTTTAGGGGTCCGGGGCTAGGCTGCTGTAGTCCAGAAATACGTAAGGGTAGATTGTAAGCCTACGCCCTTTGCGGCATTCTTACCTGCAGGAGATAGGATAGAGTGCTGGGGTGTGACCGCGTTCTGGGAGGCATTGGTAGCTGGCACTGGCGTATCGTTGGTCAAGTAGAGTGCCACATAATATTCCAGGTGGCACTCTCACTCAATGTGCCACCAGCTGCTCGCTCTCCTTGGTGCCACTGAGTAGATTTAATTCAATATGGTGGTCTAGTTTTATTCTTGCTAGGCACTTGTGGTTTTAAACCTCAGTACGATGATGTCTTTAAATATTCTTGCAGAGCACTAGATTTAATTTTCTTAATATGATAATGTCTTTCATTTATTCCTGTTAGGCACTGGCGGATTTAACAGCCTATTCTGTAGGACGATGATATCCGTTTTACCCTTACTACTTTAGACACCCCTTTTAGTAAATGGGTAAGAAACAGTCTCCCATAATTCCATTCTGTACAGTGATGTCTTTTTGCATTATATTCTTGTCACCTCCAGGCGATTTTATTCAGCGCTGGGGAGGCCCTGTAGTTGAAGGGTTATTACTAAGGCACTGTAAGGCACTGTTTGAGGATATTCAGAGCGTAAGGTTCCTATTATATAGAGGCTTAATAATCACACGCACTGCTTAGTTAAGACACGTATTGGCTTCTCCTGAGATGGGTTCTGCACTTAATTCTTTCAGTACGATTAGTTTATTACTCTTGCTGCCCTCAGACGATTTCATTCACCTACAAAGAGGGTGACCTGTCTGTGTAAGGGCAAGAAGCAGTATTGTTGCTCTCGCTGGAGGATAGTTTTAAGTCACCTGGTATTGAGGAGGTTGCTTATGATACAGAGTACCTCCACAAACGCACGCATACACTGAAGATTAGCCAGAGGAGTTCCTTGATATATCACCAGTATTGTTTTTATCCTAACCTTCACTGGGTTTAAGTTCTTTCTTCACAATCCATAGCGTCTCTCCAGTAATATATTCTCCACCATCAGTATCTTTTCTCCACCGTCCACAATTCTCTCCACCCTCATGAGTATATTCACTCCACGTTCAGTATTTTCTCTCCATTATCAGTATTTCTCCACCATCAAGTATCTTCTTTGCATCATCAGTATCTTCTCTCCACCATCAGTATATTTTCTCTGTCACTGTCTTCCTTTCATAAGTATCTTCTCCAAGTCAGAATGTTCTCCAGTATCTTCATTCCACCATCAGTATCTTCTTCAGTATCTTCTCTCAGCCATCAGTAATCTTCTCTCCATCAGCCACGTGGACGAGGTAGGTAGGGAGGGGAAACTAACAACTCACGCCAAACAGCACTCGCACACTGAGGAAATCCAAGTGCGTAATCCCTTGCTCTTACTACCAGCCACTGTTGCACGGATGAAGAAGAAGAGCAGGTGTTTCTGCCACTAAGTTTTCCGTCCCCTTGGCGTGGATGCGAGAGACGTTGGGGATCACGCTGGCGTTGAGGGAATGGGCGTGGCGAAGGTGGAAGAGGCGTGGAGTTGGCGACTTGGAGGGGGAAAGGAAAAAGGGGTCGGGGGGAGGGAAGACTCGGTAGCAAGGGACCCGCCAGCTAGCACCTTCGTCGCCTGAGCCAGCAACCAGACTAACTGCTGCTCTCTTGATCTCTGCTCCGCCCGCCCGCCCGCCACACCCTGCCCCGCCGCACACCGACACACACATGCACACGCACCCGCACACGCACATACGCACACACTCCGGCCCGCCCTCGCTCCTATGTGTAGCAGATCTGCTCCAATACCGTTACCTTTCGTCTCCTGGAATTTGCGTGTTTATTCCCCTTCACACCGGGAGTATTCCAGCCAGTTCCAGTTCCCAGGTATTTTTACGAAGACATTTGAGGCATTCCACACCCACTTTCCCCTCCCATCGGCCTTGGAACGGGTGAAAGAAGGATTTGGAACGGGACGAAACGCTGTGGGAAAAACATCCGTGGCCACACCAAACTGGCGGCCAATATTTAAGCCAGCCAGTCCAGAATGAGAGTAGCCGAGTGCGCGGAAGGACCGAAGTCGCGCGTCCCGGCATGGCGTCCCCGGCCTTATTGCACACCCTTCCTTCCAACCTCGTCCAAACGCCCTTGGGGGAAAAGGACTGTATGTGTTGATTCCTCTCCCCCGGTCGGGTCTTAGGGAGGCTGGAGGAGGAGATGAAGTCGGGTGGGGTGCGATGAGGGAGGGGGGAGGTTAGATTAGGGACTTCTGTTAGGTTAGGTACTAAGGTTAGCTTGGGGTAGGATTAGTTTATGTTACGATGTGAGACGGGATTGGTTAATATAGTTTACGTTAGAGGGGTTGGATTTGGTTAGGGACTTCGGTTATATTAGATTAGGTTAATGGTTTTTTAGGTTAGATAAGGGAGTTCGATAATGTTATGTCGAGAAGTGAAGGAACGGTGTTAGGTTAGGCGATTTTTGGTTAGATAAGGTTACAAGGAAGGAATCTTGGTGTTAGGAAAGCTAGGTGTAGTTCTGAGGGTTAGTGCTCGGTAATGAAGGCTAGACTTCTTGGGGCGTTTGGAAGTGGTACTAAGAGGCTGCGATGGTGGAGTAAAGTGTAGTACAGGTAGTTGTGTATATTAGGGTTAAAAAAAAGCGTTGAGGCACTGTTTGAGCAAGTGCTTCCAAGTTTGGTTAGGCTGGATATAAAGTGACGGGATAGGATAGCTGTTTGAATCATTAGGTCAGGTAAGGAACATCATAGTATTAAACTAAAATTGTTGTCAGGTTAGGTGTATTTCAGTGTTTATGTAATAATAATAATATTTGGCCCCCCCTTTTAGTATGATGCATGTTAGCACTGTTAGAAGAATGTCGGTAGTAGTTTAGAACAGATTGCCAGATTCTGGGGCTTAAAGTTAGAAGAGTCTGAGGGCAAGTTTAAAATGAGCGAGGGTCACAGAACTGGGTTGATGAGGTGTTAGAATCTAGTGCCGTGCTTGAAGTTAGTAGAGTCTCAGGGGTAGATAAAAGTGAGCCATGTTACAGTTAGAAGTAGGTTGGGTGTTGGTGTTGTGAGGTGGTGTAGTGCAGTGTAGGAGGGCGTCAGGGTGTTATATAATGGTAGATAAGGTTAGCACGGCTCTCACCACTGCCATCCTTTTGCTCATCCCTCATCCTCCTCACTTTCTCTTCTTCAGTGCTGTTTCCTGTTTGGTATCCTATTCTGCTCTTGTTATTCACTCGTCTGTTTTATAGTTTTCGTCTATTTCCCTTTAATGTGCTCTCTCTCTCTCTCTCTCTCTCTTTCTCTTTCAAACACAGTTGTATGATGATAACCCACTTTTTCAGAGCATGATATCTCTTACCTTGCTGTCGACTTGTATCTACAGCCAGCCGCGTCTCTCTCTCTCTCTCTCTCTCTCTCTCTCTCTCTCTCTCTCTCTCTCTCAAGGTGTTTGTTTTTCTTGTTCCATCTTTTTCATCTTGTTCATGAATTTTCTAACTTCTTTCCCTGTTTACTTCTTTAGCACATGTTTTCGTCCTTCACTTTTTGCCATTTTTTCCCTCTGCCATCTTCCTCTGCGGCCTCCCTCAAGCTCACTTCTTAAGGCAGCGTTAAAATCACCGTAGCAATAACACGGGCGTATCAAGTCCTCATCAGCAGGCGTAATATATAAACTCTCCAGCAACAATCTACGTAATTACAGGCCCTACCAAGCCCATCTATAAAACTTACCCCATCCAACCTTGCCAAAACGGAGCAAAAACCGCCCATACAGTAGAAAGTGTGAATGGGTGATGGTGGGCAAAGGCTTTTACTACCCCACCCACCCACCTACCCACCCAGCCCTTCCCTGCGGCTGCCCCAGTTTCCCGCCCGCCCATTGGCCCCACCCGCGCGCTGGTGCCATCTTGCGGCGGAGCTTTGTAACTATAGGGGGACTGGAGATGGGGCGAGGACGAGGCGGATGGAGTATTGGAGTCAGTGTGAGATGGGATGTTGCAGAGGGAGGATGGTATTCCCAGGCCTCCTCGCTCTCGCTTCTCCCCTCTCGCGCATCCCTTTTGCAGCCTCCAGCTCTGCGGATTATTATGATTCTTCACGTATTGTTTGACTTCTCCCTTCTTCCATCAGCAGTTATTTCTCCTAACACCCTCAATACTTCGGTCATTGTTCATTTGCATTTTTTTGTCTTTCAAGTTCATTCTCAAATTATATTGCTTTTCTTGATCCCATTTTCCATTTCTTACTTTTCTTTAGTTTTTGATTTTCATTTCTCTTCTTTGTTCCAGGTTCGTAATGTATTTCCCTCTGTATTACTGCTAAGATGCGAATGAATGTATTTGAGTGGATGAGTAAATTGGGAGTGTGTCGACCTGTCTCGGCTACCCTCCTTTCCTTGGGGGAAGCAGCCTAGGTATATAGATAGATAGATAGATAATTGACAGCACACACTTATGAACTTACCCTCATGCTGATTATTCTTTATTGTCAGTTGTCTTATCTATCTATCTATCAGTTTGCAGCTTTCTTCGTTTCTGTTTTTTTTTTTTTTCTTTCCACCGGTAGTTGCTTCTATTCACCTTTCCCAAACTCTCTTCTTTCTTTTTCAAGTTTCATAATCTACATTTACCCTCCGTTCTTTCACATTTCAGCTCTTCATTATCTTTTCTCAGTCTCACTCATGTTTGTTTGTTTCATCCAGTGTTATGCTTCTTATCTCTTTTTTGCAATTTTCCCACTTCATTTCATTTCCTTTCTCTTCGTTTTTCCACTGCATTATCATTTCATCATCCCCGGCGGCAGACATTTAAAAAGGTGCAGTAATATGTCCCTACATGTGTTCTCACCCTGTAGCGGTTCCCTTCCTGATTTATACAGACTGCCTCACACATAACGACTATTCCATCACAATCACACGCACTCTGTCACCCAGCGCTCCATAAGGCTTCCAGAATTATACCTATGCGTGAAGTATTGGGTGGGGATGGATCACTTCTTCACTGACAAAGTGGTGTTCCTAGACCCTTCCGGAAGTTTAGAACACGTACAGTACGGCCTGAACCTGCACTGTAAGGCAACC
The DNA here is from genome assembly GCF_032717465.1 of Coenobita brevimanus. Lineage (NCBI taxonomy): Eukaryota > Metazoa > Arthropoda > Malacostraca > Decapoda > Coenobitidae > Coenobita > Coenobita brevimanus. Next base: position 58,388,127 of record NC_136954.1, on the reverse strand, counting down.
TGTGTTTAAGCCGGGCGTTGCAACACATACAACCCTCGTGTGTTGGTAGCTACGGCGGATCAATAAGTAACGTACTCGTCCTGTGATGCGTATTTGCGAACATTTATAGTAGGCGCTGGTATTATGGCCCTTCGTCTGCTTGCGTATGTTTTACTCTGTCGGTTTAAACGATGGCATAGGCTCTGACACACATAAACATAGCTATTACAGCACTTCGACATTCACTTGGATCAACCTTCCTACGGACACCCGTTTATTCGCACTTCGCCATCATGAGGAAGGGTTGATTCAAGCTATCACTCTATCCGCGAAAAGAAGGTCCGGCCCTGCAGTGGGGCAAATACGGACAGGCATACTTATTGTTCCATTCTGTAAGATGGTATAGTTTGACTTTTTTTTTCACCTTTCCCTTAGACAATTGCAGTAAAGGAAGAGAAACCAGGTAGTCAAGGGGTTACCGTTCCTTCTCTCCCCTTTACTGCTTCCCCATCTCAACCATTCACTGTTTCATCAGCTTTTACACTGTCGATTAATACGTTCAGTACCAGGATGTCTTTTCTTCCTGCTGCCACGTGACAATTACTCTCTCTCTCTCTCTCTCTCTCTCTCTCTCTCTCTCTCTCTCTCTGTCTCATGACGTCTCACTGCCCTCACCGTCGACTCACTACGATTATATCCACCTCCTCCCCTGTCATCGCCATCACCTCCCACTGTATCCTCAACCTTTCACTGTATCGTCCCCTTCCACTGTATCCTTGTATCCTCACCTCTCTCTGTATCCTCACTGGTCACTGTATCTTCATCTTCATCTCCTTGTATCTTTACCTCTCACTTTACTCTCTCAGTGCATCCTCATCACACCGTATCCTCACACTACCCTCACCTCTCACTTCTCACCGTATCATTTCTCTCTTTATCCATACCTCTTGTTATCTCCTCACACTATCCTCTCTTCCTCGCCTCACTGTGTCATCCTCAACTTTCACTCTCTTTGTCACTTCCCAATATCCATACCTTTCATCATATCCCCTTCTGAGTAAAAGTAACCCATTCTTTCCTGACATGATAGGTTGGCAGAGACTAGTTATGAGGCTTGGAAGTGCCCTGATTATTGCCCCTCTAAATGAACTCTGGGAAAGTCTATCTGGTAGTGGATAGATAGAAGTACCTTAATTATGCTAACTTAGAGCTTAACCCCTTTAATTTAGTTTAGCCATCGGGAGATGGCTGGTAGAGTTGAGCAGAGGGTGTTGCGATGGTTTGGGCATATGGAGAGAATGGATAATGAGCGACTGGTGAAAAAGATAACTAGATCTGATGTGAGAGGTGTAAGGCTGAGAGGAAGACCACGAATAGGATGGATGGACAGTGTAAAGAGAGCACTGGATGCGAGAGGGATGTCTGTTGAGCAAGGAAGAGTGGCTGTGCGTGATAGAAATAAATGGAGAGAAATTGTGAATGAATAAGTGATGACGCAGCCCTGAGGGGATATTCTCCCGCATTTGGTCTGATCAGCTAGTCAGGTGCGGGTAAGGGGATGGGTCTGTTATGATGTGGCAGGGGTAAACCAGCTCTGCTGTCGGGCCCTGCTGCGGATGTCACTGATTGCATTGCGCAGTTGACCCTTGTGCGGTGTGGTGCGGTGAGGATCTGTCCGTTCTCCCCTTGGGGCTAAGATGCGAATGAATGTGTTTGAATGGATGAGTAAATGGGGAGTGTGTCGTCCTGTCTCGGCTACCTCCCTTTCCTTGGGGGAAGCAGCCTAGGTATATAGATAGATAGATAGATAGTTATATATTCAGTTTTATTCTTGGTACGTTTAGGGGATTATATTCAGCTTAGCAGAGGCTTTTGTTGTGACGGGGTTAAATGAAGATCTGACCCCCTCCCCCCCCGTTTTGAAAGTCTTTACTACGGTGAACAAAATCATATGGCAAAAGCAAGAATGAAATGTAAACTACGTCATCATCATCAGCAGCAGCAGCATCAGGATCAAGTTCTCACTTAAAGTTGAAAAGGTCTTATTTGACGGTAGCGTATGTTGGGTCGTTAAAAAATGCTAAGAGCGTGGACCTCTTACGTAATAAGTACCATCGCAAATTCTCCCTCGAGTTCCAACGCAGCATTGAGGGTATCGTAGGTTTATTGTGTTTGCCCGACGTTATGTGGATCCGTAAATCGTGAGGAAGCCATTACGTTCCGAGTGTGTGAACGTAACGCAGTCCGGTCGCTACTATCGGGCGTTCGTGACGGGGATTACCTGCTTATCGATGCACAATGTCGTTGCCCATTACTGGAGTAGATGTAGTGAACGCTGGGAGGTTTTGGTGGGGTGTTTCGTGTGTGTGTGTGTGTGTGTGTGTGTGTGTGTGTGTGTGTGTGTGTGTGTGTGTGTGAGAGAGAGAGAGAGAGAGTAACAAATATAAAGTTTAATGTTAGTATCTGTCTAATTGCGGGTTTATTTCCTTCCATACAATAGACTCACAGTTACTCAAGGGTGGAGGGTATTATTCCCTCAAAATGCCAAAGAGTTATTCTGTTTGTACTCTAACTTGGCCTAAATTTTGTCCTTTTGCAGCTTAATTCACGTAGGTCAGTGGTACAAATAGTACAAATAGACAGTACTGCAGCTCTGCATCCTTTCTACTGCAACAGCACTTCTTGACTAGCAGCATATTCCAACGTTAATCTATTGTTACAACACAGCATTCAAGGTGGAGAGATGTCAGTTTTAGGCCAGATTAGAGCAAAAGGGAAGGTTGAGAGATGTCAATTTTAGGCCAAGTTAGAGTGAAAGGAAGGGAGGGGAGATGTCAGTTTTAGGTTATGTTAGAGTGAAAGAGGTATAGTTATTTTCATCTCAGTGGCAGTAAGATCACGGCCATTCTTCCGCTTTTCTTATGATATGCGAATTATTGAGCTTGAGTGAGAAGTAAGAAGCTGCAGCCAACACCACTAGACAGGTTACAACATTGTCTTCGGGCCAAGAAACATCCACAGCTGGTTCTTGCTCGTTTGCACCTGATTTCCTTGATAATTCTTGACAGCCTTATGCACCTGTTAACAACGATCTCTCTCTGTCTTGTTATTTGTCTGCGTGTCTGTCATTGAAGTCTGTGTTTCTATCTCTATGAATTTTGTCTCTGTCTGTCTATTAGTCAGTCTCTGTCTGTCTGTTTTCTGTCTGTCTTTTTGTCTGTCTGCCCATCTATCTCTCCATTTGTGTATCTCTCTATCTGTCTGTCTTCTTCCTATATCAATCTCTCTCTCTCTCTCTCTCTCTCTCTCTCTCTCTCTCTCTCTCTCTCGGCTGGGTGAAGATGAAGAACGTGTGAGAGTGTCAGCATGAGGACAGAGTGCAAGAAGCAAGTACAGGATAGGAATGAAAGATAGATAAATGATGATGTCTCACTAATATTCCGTGACGAGTTGCATGGTTGTAGTCATATAATCCTTCAGCGAATTCGTGTACTCCATCACAAATGCTAATACGTGTGACGAGTTTGGAGAAAATCCGTCTCTGTGGGCCAATCACGATGACATGAAGAGTTTTGGAACCAGTCATGTCCGAACCCAACCCGGATCGACACACAACGCTGACTTGCACATACCCTTTGGAAGTTCTGATCTCTCCACCACTAGAGTCTTTTAGCCTTTGGTTCTTCTGTGCTTTAAAAAAGTTAATCTGAAATGGGACTCTGGAGGACTACAGGCTGAAGATGCCCTTTTGCAGCTCACCATCCTCCTTTTGGGGCATGGGGGGAGCTAAGAGGTGTTTGTATAATCGGACAGTAAAGCCACCGGGTTATATCAGTGCCACCACCTGAAGGCTTTCGCTCTCCAGCACCAGGAGGGTTTATACTGACACCAATCAATCTCTCTCACGTCGCCACAGATTTACATCTCTCCCTCAGATGTCGTTTAAATGATCAGTGCCCTTTGGAACTCTACTTCCGAGAATTTTTTTTTTTTGTTATAAATAACAGAACGGAGGAAGGAAAAACAAATGAGTAAAAAAAAATTAATCCATACACCAGGTTACTGGTGTCCTCTGTTCATAAAATATCTGTAACAGTTAGACTTGAACAGGTGTGGGTTGAAATTTGGAGGAAAACAACTCTGGGGAAGCGAGTTCCAGAGAGATGCAGTTCGGGGAATGAAAGAATTCTGATAGGCAGAAGTTCTGCGATATGGCTGAGTGACATTCCAGTCATGAGCGCTACCAGATGCCCGTGTAGCACGAGGGAAGGCGAACGCGTAGCACCCGTCTGGCAACGAACTGAAACTCCTCTTCTGTCCAGCTCTCTCGTGCAACAGTCAGCCGATACTTTAAGCAGTTCATGTATGCAACTGGTCAACTTTGGAACTTTCTGCCTAAGTTTGTATTTCCCTCATCTTATGATCTCAAGGCTTTTTAAATGTTATGTGTCCACTCCAGCAATCTTGAAATGAAAGGATCTTGATTTTTGTCTACTCAGTTCAATTTTCCTGTTTTTGTTATTTTGTAGACTTCGAGCCCTTTGTTCTTTTATGTACACACACACACACACACACACACACACACACACACACACACACACACACACACACACACACACACACACACACACACACACACACACACACACACACACACACACACACACACACACACACACACACGCGCAGCCGCTGTATCAAGCCAGGCCCCCCGGGTGAAAATAGTTAAGTTACTTGATGCTCAGTTCCCACGGGAGCTGCCCTTGTGTGTGTGTGTGTGTGTGTGTGTGTGTGATACGAGGAGAGTGGGCAAGACAGGAATGGGAGAGATACGTATATTGGGAACTTTGATTGTTTATTTGAACTTTTTTACATTCAAGCTGTCTCTCTCTCTCTCTCTCTCTCTCTCTCTAATTATGTGGGTGAGTGGACTAGAGATAACAATTTGTGTCGGTGTTTGGTTGTTTGTTTCTTTTGTGTTTCACGTGTGTGTGTGTGTGTGTGTGTGTGTGTGTGTGTGTGTACAAATTGACTAGTGTACATATTCGTCAGAGAGATGGGGGGGGGGAGGCAGCGTGAGAACCTGTAAAGGTAGGAATGCTGTGCGAGGGTAAATTCTTAAGAGGGTGGGAAGGGTAGTCTTGGGTCAGGAGGTAGCCGCTAGATAGCCAGATAAGTAGACAGTCATGGCTGGGGACAGATAGGTAGATGGCCATTGTTATACACTGGCCTGGTTGGGATAACTGGCATGATGCAGCGCCATTTTTTTCTTTTCTTTTCTTTTTTTCTCTTTAACTAGACTGTGGGAATAGATTAGTCAGTCTGTTTCTTAAGGCCCAGGAATTCCCCTGTGCGCAAACCTGATATCCCTAGAAAATATTACATGCATATACTATATATGCATATACTGTATATACAGAGAGAGAGAGAGAGAGAGAGAGAGAGAGAGAGAGAGAGAGAGAGAGAGAGAGAGAGAGAAGTAAACAAGTACACTACATTTTGTTTGCTATAGATCGGATTCTATTGTTTTTAGATAGGTGAACGTCTGCTGTTAATGATCAGAACTGGTAAATTCAATATAAAATAGTTACAAGTACCATAATTCACAAATGGTTAACTACAGAAGTATATATTGTCCATAAGAAGAGCAATGTAATTACAGTCGACTTGTCAGCTAAAGCAATTGATGCTTCGGAGAACTGAGAACTTGAATAGTAAGTCATGGTTGCTTGAAACCCGTTAAATCATAGTCTTGGAGTGGGAATGAGTCTCCTTGATTACTAGTCTAATGGACCCTAAGTACGGCTGCATTTGGCGATTATATGACGGAGGTTGGGATCTTTGTCAGGTTGGAAATGTGATGAATGTGATGTACTCTCTCTCTCTCTCTCTCTCTCTCTCTCTCTCTCTCTCTCTCTCTCTCTCTCATGCAGGGACCTGAGCTTAAAGTAGCCTAGTTAGTGATCTTTGCCAGATTAGAACGAGTGCACTGTAGTTCAGACATTTCACAATCAGATGATAATAATAATAATATAATAATAATAATAATAATAATAATAATAATACAAGCAGTAATAATGGTAATAATAATAATAAAAAACATAATAATAATAATAATAATAATAATAATAATAATTATAATTATGAACTCAAGCTATTATATTTCTCAATCAGATTTTTTTTTTTTTTTTTAACCAGCAGACATGATGGGAACGGCCACTTTCCTACCTTTAGATTGCCGTGTGAGGCCAGGGTCAGGCAAATGGGGTCTAGTAATGCTGACCTTTGAGCCGTAATCTGTGTTTCTGACAGACGTGCTCTTCTGCGCTAAACAAACTTCGTGTACGGTGATCACGATGCCCTAAATGGCTGCGATGATGTAACGTAAACCTTGACGTATCTGTATGGGAAAGGAAATGGCATGAAGGCACTACTATAGTTTTTCTAGGCTGTGGCATGATAAAAAGAGCACCTAGATCCTTTCCCCCCCCACCCCCAAAAAAAAAAAAAAAAAAATGGACCCGCAGTCAAAATACATGCAAGTATGATTAAGGATAAATATTGTTCCTTCAGTTCTTACTCAGACAGTTATGAATCGCTGACTCAATATTCTGCGAAGCTTGTTCATCACCGAATGTCACAGTTTTGGCTACCGAAAGTTGTTGCTCACTCTCTTGTTATGAATCGTAATTTAGTGAATCTTACGTCAGCAACTGTAGATACTTATTGTTAGAAATAGTAATGTATCTTCACATCTTATCATCCATCCAATCAATATTATCACTGACTATTTAAAGTTATGTTATGTCTAAAAACTATGGCTGATTTTATACATTAGTTAAATCCTATGGCATTTTACACTTTTCACAAACCTTCATTTCAGTTCTTTCTGGTTTATTTGCTTCCGATTTTTGTTATTTTCAGCTTATTTCACGTACCTCAGTGGTAGAAAAAGACAGTGCAGCGGCTCTACATCCTTTCTATGGCATTTGTTACTAACATCATATTCTAGTGCTAATCTGTCGTTACAAATGAGCTTTCAGGATGGAGAGATACGTTTAATGGGAAGTTTGTATGCTTATTTTAACACTTTTACACACACACACACACACACACACACACACACACACACACACACACACACACACACACACACAATTTTAGACCAAGATAGAGTAAAAAGAGTATAGCAAACACTCATAATCTGTAGAAGAATTAGAAGGTCACTAATGGCTACCTCTCATATATATATATATAAAAAAAAAAGATTGTAGCATTTTCAGTGATATATATTGATAATCTGACCAGCGATGATGTAGTGATTATTGACAGACAAAAAAATAAAATAAATTAGTCATTACAATCTCAAGTACAGTATAAAGATTCTCTCTTTCTCTGTCTGTCTGTCTCTCTCTCTCTCTCTCTCTCTCTCTCTCTCTCTCAAATAATACGCAAAATTTCAAGTTCCTAAGCTATAAGATAAGATAGGACTAATTGTCTGATACGGGGTCAATGGCGTTAAAGGGAGGAGAAGAGAGGTGGATAGGGAATATAAGGGGAGGGAAGGGGGGAGAAGGAGGGGGATGGAAAGTAAATGGAGGAATAGAGGGTGGAGAGGGAAGTTGATATAAATAAACAGATAGCTATATAGGTAGACAGAGAGGGAAGTTGATATAAATAGACAGAGAGCTATATAGATAGATAGATAGATAAATAGATAGGTAGACGGATAGATAATTAGATAGGTAGATGAATAGATGGATAATTAGATAGGTAGATGGATAGATAGATACAGGAGGAATGAATCTTTGAAGTGGAATGGGTATGAGAAGAAGGTCTAGTGAAACAAAAGGATGAAAGCAGGAATAAAAAGGTAAACAGGAGGAAGGGAGTTGAAATGACAGTGAGAGGGGTGGTGACATGGGAGCGAGAGTAGCGAAGTGGGAGTGAGAAACGGAGTAGTAGGGCGAGAGGGAGTACTGGAGTGGGAGTAAGAAGATGAGAAAAGGGGGAGTGAGCCAGAGAGGGTGGTGGCATGGGAGCGAGGATAGCGAAGTGGGAGTGAGAAACGGAGTAGTAGGGCGAGAGGGAGTGCTGGAGTGGGAGTGAGAGGGATGACAGAAGGGGGAGTAGTGGGCCAGAGGTACACCCATCCAGCTACCGAATGCCCCGGGCCAACACGACTCAAATCAGCTGCGTTTCCGAACCTCATGCAATTTTCCTTTCGTTCCGTCCAAGGGGGGGATGGAGGGGGGGAGGTGCTCTGTCGGCGCGGGCATCTCATCTCGGCTCCGAACATGTGAAGTTATTGCCCCCTGGAGTATGTGGAGCTGGGTGGGAGGTTTCGGTGCTGCGGAAGGGTAGATTGTGGTTTGGGAAGTTTCGGTACTTGGGTAGGTTTCTGTGTTGTGGGCGGGGGGGGGGGAAGTAGTGTGAAACATCTGTACTGGAAGAGCTTTTGTCGTGGGAGATTTCGGTGCTGTGTGAAATTTCGGTACTGTTGGGGTTTTGGGTACTGGCGGAAATATCGGCGCTGTAAAGAGGAGGGATGGGGGTGGTCTCTGGTGTTGCTTTTAATTCAGGTGGTTTTGGCCAAGAATTAAGAACATTTTAATTTTTTCCAGCCAGCGTGAGACGATTTTATGTACCTCAGAAATACCCACCTCGTCGTTAACGTAGGAGGATTCGGCGTCATGAAAGTTCTCGGCACCGGGCGATGAGAGTGGTGGTTGGAGATGTCGGGTGAACAAGAGACTTCGGCGCCAGTGTAATAAAATCAACAAAAGATCCTAAGACAAAAAAGAGAAGAGAAAAGAAAGTGAAGATGTGTAAAAAAAATCCATTGGGGTATATAAAACTGATATTCTTCTTTCAGGTGGTTAAGAAGACGTGATTTTGTCGGCTACCTTTTGCACGATTCCCACGCCCCTCCCCCCAAAAAAAAAGAAAAAAAAACTATTATCAATTTTCCTTCCATTGTAGAGTACATTGCCTTACGATTTCTCTCCTCTCCTCACCCCCCCCTCCTCTCTGTCTGTCTGTCTGTTTGTTCTCTCTCTCTCTCTCTCTCTCTCTCTCTCCGACTCGTATCCTGTTTTATGGAAATCAGATAACCCGAAGTCTGCTCATCCACACCCTTGCTCCTCTCTCTCTCTCTCTCTCTCTCTCTCTCTCTCTCTCACACACACACACACACACACACACACACACACATACACCCTATAAGCTTTGATTCATCGCCTCTCATTACGGTTTTTGTGGCAAGTTGGGAGTGTCAGCTTGAGCAGCTTATTACATCTTCAGGAAATTCTCACACTTCCTACTCCACTCCTGCCATCCATCACTCCACTCCATCACTCCTTCTCTGGCTGTAGTATCGTCTCTCTCTCTCTCTCTCTCTCTCTCTCTCTCTCTCTCTCTCTAATTTCTCCTCATTCTCTGTTTGTCCCACTGATATCATACTTTATTGTTGGTTGTTACAGATGCAGAGAATTCCTACAATCCCTCCACTCCTTCCCTCCATCATCATTCCTCTTGCTCTCGTATCGTGTTTATGTTTCTCTGTTTCTTCCCCTTTGACTTATTCTTAATTTTTTTAGTGTTGCTTCTTAAACCTGCGGGAAATGCTCACTCCTTCCACTCCAGCAATCCGTCACTCCTCTTCTTGCTCTAGTATTGTTTGTGTTGTATATATATTTTTTACTGTATTTTTTTTTATTACTTGTCTGTCCCATTGATATCTCTATTAATATGTTGTTTGTTACGGCTGCAGTAAATTCTCACACTCCCTCATCTCCTGTCCGCTACTTCTCCTCTTGCACTAATTTCGTTTATTTTATCATACTTTTGCTTCTATTTTCTTTTTCTCCATTTTTGATAATATACCTTCATTTTTTTTTTTAAACAGGTACGGCTGGTGGTCTTGTGGCGGAGTTCGCAGATCAGAAGGGACTGTGGCTTCCTACCACGTAAAACTGAACCAGGGACGTAGGTGGGTCTCCTGTCTTTAAATGTTGCGGATTATGGTAAGCTTAGTCTAGGGCCCCTACGCTCTGGTGGTGTTAATATGAGATTGGCTTTTTTACTGTTTTTTATTTTAAGCGAGGGCCAGGACGATGGGTGCGTAGATACTGTGTTTACTTAGCAACAAAGCTTGGGTTCAGTGGTACCCGGAGGCGGACATTGAAGTGGATGACGTAGTGTGTTTTTATATGTGTTCACAAGTTTGCACCCAGTCCATTTTCCCTCGGTGACGTTTGTAGAATTTCTTATAAACATTTCAAACTGAACCTGTTGTTTCCACATTCACTTTCATTCTGTATTTCTAAGCCTCTCACACTTACAGTCATGCGTGTAACGTTAAGTCTGGGATAGCCACAACTCCAGTGACTTTTTTTTTTTAATTCATCCAACTGGTTCCCGAGATCCAGTGGTCTGTCCTCACACCAAGAATGGCCCTTGAGTTGTCACCACTAGGACACTATAATCCACTATATCTTACGTGGTATGCTATCGATGTCTCTTGCCAAACTGGTGTGCTGGTATTGACAGTAGTGCTTCATTTTATTTGTTGGTAAAGTGTGATGGGGAAGCACTGAATACTAAGTGGTGTGAAATAGAGTAAGCTGTGCAGTAACCCAGACTTGTAACTTGGTCCGTACAAGTCGCAGCCATCTTCCTTATGCATTCAGTAGCATCCCCCCTTGTCTATCACCACATCTCTTTCCCCTCCACAAAACTGTCCTTTCCTCTTCCTTGTTCTGTTCGGCCTTTTTTTTTTTTTTTTTTTTTTGCATTGTCACTCTTTTTCTTTGTTTTGCAATCTTCCTTTGGTTCGGTGATGCTCCCTTTAGCACAGAGCAACAGTATATACCTGCCTGTTACGCTGTATACCATTTTCACCTTCCCATTAACTCCTCTATTCTTCCGTCTTCATTATTTCCTCAACTTCCTTCCGTTTCCTGCGATACATTACTTACGATTCGTTAACTCCTTCCGTTCCTAGTTTATCTATCTATCTATTGCCAGACGCCTCAATCCCGTTTGAGGTGGCCACAAACAAATCGCCTCCAAGTCGCCCTGTCCCCCGCCATTTCACTGCCCTGCTCTCAACTCACACCCCCCTCTCTCATATACCTCTCCACCCCATCCCTCCATCTCATCCTCGGCCTCCTCCTCCCTCTTCCCCCCTCCACCTCACTCACATACACTCTCTTCGTCAGTCTTTCACCCCCCATCCTCTCCACATGGCCAAACCACCTCAGTGTGTTCCTGATAACGCTTCCTATCACATCCACATCAACACCACAACGCTCCTTTATATCCTCATTCGTCAGCCTGTCTCTCCATGTGACTCCACAGGCTCCTCTTAAATAACTCATTTCCACTGCTCTCACTCTTGACTAGTTTATCCGGTTCTTTATTTTATTCACTTTCTCGTCCTTCCCTTCTCCCCAGATATTTACCACTTTTTCCAGCTAACGAATAATAGCAGGTTTTCATTTCCTCCACTTTTTAATTTCTTATCATTCCCCTATCTACCTAATTCTTTATCTCACACACCTTTAAGTTATCCAGACCTTTATTCTTCTTCCTAAGCGATTTATTTTGCATTTTACACCTTGCTTTCCTCTTCTGTGTTATATAAATAATTCCAATATAGCCATACTCGTCATAAATAACGTGGAAAATGATACTAGCCGGCCTTTTCCAAAAGTAAATCGCTAAGGAAGAGGTGTTAGGGAGCCTCCTCAGCCGACTAGATTACGTGCCCCAGTGTCCCCAACTTTTTCATTCACTTGGTAATTTTTTCTGGATCTTGTTTTCTCTTCTCTCTTCATTCAGTTCCTTTCCTTGTTCCTCATCCTTCCCATCTCCTCATCCATCCCTTCTCCTCATCCTTCCCATCTCCTCATGCTTCCCTTCTTATGACCTTTCCAGACTCCCCACTCCTTCCAGCAACCCAAGAACCATAGTTTGAACCTCAACTTTCCATTTTATTTAACTATTAATTTTTCACTTCATCCAGTTTACCTTTTCCCCTACATCCTCATCTTCCTTTTATCTTCCGTTTCTTGCAGCTAACTGGTAATCTTTTATATTTCATTTTTTCCAGTTGTTTCCCTCTTCTTGCTCCTCTTTTCCCCTCAGTTCTTCATGTTTCCACTGTTTATAAAATTCCTCATCTCCCACGTCTTCAAGCTTTTCAGTAACCCATGTAACTTTCCCTGTCATTCAGGAAACCATTTCTTCTGTCTCCTCATTTCCCTTCTTCAGCTCACCACCTTTCCCATTTCGTCATCTTTCCAGCTCATCTTTTCTTTCTCTCCACCTCTTCTACCTGGCTAGTACCCCCTGCCGTTTCATTTCTTGAAACTGCTCACTTCATCAAACTCCTCATTTTCCCTCATTTCCTCAACCTTTCTCTCTCCCCAGTTCTTTTTACTCGCACTTCCTCTGTCTGTCCAATTCCCGTAATTCTCGGATTTCCCCTCTTATCCCTACACCCCGTATCCCTAACCCCTTCATTACAAGAGGTGTATCCAGTGCTGAATAGAAAAATATAGCGATAACAAAAACAGAAGTGAAGAACGTGATGGTGGTGAAGGGACTAATGGACTGTTTTAAGCCCATTCATAATAAGAGGTGTCCTAATCTGAATACAGTAATTTGACGGTAGCCAGAGTATAGGAGAGAGAGAGAGAGAGAACCTTCATTATACTGATGGGTAATGCTTTTAACCATTTCACAACGAGAGGCTTCTACATAAAAAAACATGGAATAATAATCTGTAGGTAGAGAGAATAATATAATAAAATATAATTTAAAAAAAACAATCACCACCACTCCCTATGGGGCCAGATTTGACATTTTACATGGAGGGAAAATTACCATGATTATCTCCATCTTTTCCATGAATCCATTTATTTTTTTCATATTTAAGATAAAAATTCCTCCCCTTCCTCTCTGTTTTTTTTTTCTTATTTAAAATCGAAATCCTGCCCTTCCCACCCTGAGTCAGTGAGCCAACACACCTGTGGAAATTCCAAAAAAAAAAAAAAAGACACACACACACACACACACACACACACACACACACACACACACACACACACACACACACACACACACACACACACACACACACACACACACACACACACACATACACACACACACACACACACACACACACACAGAAAAAGGAACTCATAATCATAGCCATCTCCCCCGGTAATGAGATCACAGGTGTATAAGGGGCGGTGATTTGGGTGTGGGGTGAGACCTTCCCACGAACCAGCTCAGCCTGATCAACCTGTCTTAATTCCCCTCGCATCATTTGTTTACCTGGATAATCTAAACTGCACGCAAACAAGGGGCTAAATGACCGGTTAATTGACCCCTGGAAGACAACAAACCACTCCCTCATAGCCAATTACCTCGCCCCAAGAGACCCCAAAGAGATCATTTTATTACCGAGATTGAGAGGTAGATGAAATGTCGAACTTTTAACTCTGGCTCCCGCTTCATATTTCTGCCAAACCTTAGGAGGCTCTGGTGAGGTAGCAGGTCGATCCAGCCCCCCAGACAAATCGTTCCTGCTAGGTTAGATTAGGTAAAGTTAGGTTAGATTGTGAGATTAGGTGAAATGAAAAGATTAGGTCCGATTATTAGGTGAGGTTAGATTTGGTTAGGTTTGCAGGGATGAGAGGAGTGGAGACGGGTTCATCTTACCGGTGGTTGGATGTGTAGCGTGTCTGTCTGCCATTTATCCAGATCTGGGTTCAGTCTCTCCCTTGGGCGGACATTAAAGTGGCTAGAGTAGTGTGGTGTGTGGTATCTATCTTATGAGGCAAAGAGAAGGATAGCAAAACAGGAAGGAAAGGGGAAAGGTAAGGGAAGGGGAGGGTAAAGAGGAAGAGGGGAAGAGGAAGGGGAAAGGAAAGAGCAAGAGGGGAAGAGGAAGAGGGGAAGAGGAAGGGAAAGAGGAAAAGAGGACGAGGGGAAGGGGAAGGGAAAAAGGAAGAGGGGGGAGGAACTCATATAGACCTCGAGTTTGCAGTTAACACGATATTTTGTCACATCAAACAAAGGCTAAGAATCTGAGTTGCAGGAAAGTAATAAATGTGAAAATAATGTGACTGACAAGGTAATCTAGCCATCAATAGTTCCCCAAATCGTGGCAAAAGACCTGTCGATGTGTACTGTAAATCTAGGTCCATTTTTCAGTTCAGTAAGCCAACCAGCTGAAAAAGATACACTGCCTAATCCCGTGTAAATGGTAAAGAAAGCACCCAATATTTCCGAGTAAGAAACGCAAGCATCTGTTTCCATCATGATCTCTAATTTTAGTTCCAGGTAGCGATCTGAAACAAAGAAAATCCTGCCTCGAAGCACAGTGGTCGGCAACAGGGATTTATTTTTAAGAACTGCGTAGCTTCAGATTTTTTTTTTTTGTCAGCTGTTACCCAGATTGAGGAAGAGACGCGCGGTATACACATGGGTGCTCTCCATGGTCATCCTGTCAGCATCCACCCCTGCTCCTGTGTGCACCAGAGCTTCCTGTTATTTGCACCACTGTCCTATAATTATGTGCGTCAACTTATCCTCCTTATGTGCGTCAACTTATTCTCCGTGTATGCGTCAGACCGTTCTCTGTATATGCACAAACAGATATGTTGTGTGCACCAAACCGTACCATCCTCAGTGCGCAAAAATTAGCTCAATTCTATGCACCAAACCGTCATTAATTGCACGTTATGTCTTCTTTTGTGTGCACCAATCCATCTTATGTGCACCAAACCAAACAGTCTTTAGTTTCAATCCGACAATCCCATCATGTGCATCAATTCGTCTTTCGTGTGCACCAAACTAGCGTCTTGTGTACCCCAACCCGTCTTGTGTGCACCAAATCTTCCTCTCATGTGTAGCAAGTCACCTTCGTATGTGCACCGTCTACTTTTTGTACAAGTACTTTTAGTGTTAATATTTATCATAATTTATCTGTCTTTTTTTATATAATTAATTTGTATCTTGGGGTATAAAGATAGACTACATTTTTTTTTTTTTTTAGAGAGAGAGAGAGAGAGAGAGAGAGAGAGAGGTGTAGGAAGGGAGAGACTGAGAGGACAGTGGCAGACAGGAAGCTGTGGGAGGAACGTAGGTGAATGAGTGAGGGATGGAGGAGGAGAAGGAAGAAGCTGAAAAAAAAAGAGGGAAGGAAGGCGAAGAAGTGGGAGAGATGGAAGGAGAAAGGGGAGGGAAAAACAAAGGAGGGAGGAAGAGGAGGGAGAGAAGGAGGGAAGACTGACGAATGAAGGAGTGGAAATGAGAAACGGGAAAAAAGTAAGGAAGGAGAAGAAGCTAGGGAGGGGGGGAAGGAAGGAAGGAAAGTGAATGAAGGAGAAGTAGAGGGAAGAGAGAAAAGTAAGGAAAAAAGGAGAAGAAGGAGAGGGAGCGAGGGAAGAAAAAGGGATGGAAGGAGAGAAGGGGAGAGATAGAGAAAGAGGAGTAATTAAGGCAAAGAATAAATTAGAATAGTTGTGAAATCTTAATACGAGCGATGCATTTGTAAGTGGGATCGGAGGCTTACTAACACCTGCTCTTTAGCGATTCATTTTACATATTATACGTGGACAATTTATTTATTTTTTATTTCTGTTCTGTTATTTATTTCGTTTCAGTATCGACATAATTTGCATCAGCAACATATTGAAGGATGATGATGTAGTGTGTAGAATGAGTCGCCAAGGAAGAGATGTTACGACTTAAGGATTCTGATTACAGGTAGTGAGTCAGGTATCCAGGTGAAGCAAGAGTAGGAGCGACAGGAAGCAGGAAGGTGTGGGAGGGACAGCTGGATGAGAGAGAGAGAGAGAGACAGACAGACAGACAGACAGACAGAGACAGAGAGAGAGAGAGAGCAGGAAGGTGTGGGAGGGGTGAGAGAGGGAGTGGGGGAGATGGAGGGGAAATTCAGGTTACCTAATTTGCCCGGTAGAGGTGACCTATTATCTCACACACACACACACACACACACACACACACACACACACACACACACACACACACACACACACACACACACACACTCTTACCCTCTTCCGGTGTCCTCTCCATTTCTGTTCCTCATACATCTATTACTCTTTTCCTTCCTTTCTCTCTCTCTCTCTCTCTCTCTCTCTCTCTCTCTCTCTGTCTCACATGTGATCCAGCACAGTCATCTTATTTACACAATTCCACCTCAATTCATTTCATATCATGTCATTTGCCTCACCATATTAATCCACTCCACTGCTCCACTTTCATAATGTCATGCCTCTTTACTCCACTTATCGCCACCTCGCTTGTATATTTCACTCTTTCATATAATTCCACTCGACTCCACTTCATATCATCCAGATCCCCACACCATCCCGTCCCCTTCCACACCGTCACACCATTCCACTCTTCTCAATTGGTATATTACTTAACTACTTTATACCATTCCACTCTACTCCACATAACTCCATCCACACGATCATATCATTCCAGTCTTCTTATATAATTCAGTCTCTTCATGCCATTCCACCGTACTGTGCATTATACCATCATACTATTCCACCCAACTCCACCCCATGATTCACTCCCCATCACACCCACCATGATTCACTGGACCACCATCCCGTCAGTGAATCACCAGCGCGTCATCTCAACTTCTGATTCACATTCTCTCTCTCTCTCTCTCTCTCTCTCTCTCTGTCTCTCTCTCTCTCTTTCTCTCGCTTACGTCACTATAATTCATAATTCTTCCATCTAGCCATGTATTTTTTTTTAATCCAGAAAAGAGGAAGAAAAGGAAAAAAAATGCATTAAAACAGGTTTAGAATCAGTTTTATTATAATTCTGTTTTTGCCTTGAGATGCATCGAGACAGGAAGTAGAAGGAGAGAGAGAGAGAGAGAGAGAGAGAGAGAATGAATTTAAGTTGGCAGATGTGTACGATAAGAAAAAAACTCCCAAAGCGAATGATAAAACCGATCGAATAATCTGAAATTTGTGAGTCTGTAACTTTAAATAATTGTGGCCTTTGAGGTGTAAATACCAGAGCAACGAGGGAAGCATACTATTACGAAATTATTGAGAGATATCGCCAGGCAGTCAGGCATACGAACCATTCTGAGATGATAGTCGTAGTGATCAGTATGAAACCCGTCGTACCCAGCTTTTTAGTGGAGAGAGAGAGAGAGAGAGAGAGAGAGAGAGAATGGTGGTTTTGATTTTATATTTGAGATGCACAGAAATAAATACGTGCGTGGATAGGTGGGCTGGAAAAGATGAGTGTGTGGATAGGCAGACTGAAAAAGTGTGGACAGTTGGATTGCAAAAAATAAGTGTCTGGATAGATGGACTGAAAAGAATTGAGTATGTGGATGGGTGGACTGAAAATATTTATGGATAGGTTGGCAAAAGAAATGAGTGTGTGGATAGGTGGAAAGAAATAGAAATTGAGAGTGTGGATAGGTGGACAGAAACAAAACTTGACTGTGGGGAGGTGGACTAAAAAAAAAAACTGTGTGGATTAGTGGAATGGAAAAATTTAATATGTGGATAAATGGACAGAAAAACAATGTGCGTGGGTAGACGGGTGCTGAGTGGCAGCCTTACGGATGGTTGCGTGCGGGTAGAGTTTGGAAGAGAGTGATGGTTAAGAGTGTGATGCAACTCTGCGGCAAAGAGGGGGAGACTGAAGGGGGTCATTACACACTTCCGCTCTTCACATCACTTCTCCATCTTCCACCACATCTCCCTCTCATCCTGCACTTCCATCTCCTTACCACCGTGTTCTTCTATTTCTTCTTCCCTCCCTCCTCCGCATCTGCCTTCCACATTCCTTAACATTTTACACTTCCAAACCCACCACACATTCCTCACCCCTCCCATTCAATGTACTGTACCACACCCCTACCACCCTTACTTACCTACCACCACACGACAAACCCACCTACCACATCTACCTGCCGTCCTACGCTTCCATCCCCACCACACTTCACCACCCATAATTCCACCCTGTCCTAGTGTCCTCTACCTTCCACCCTTGCGTATCAACCTCATCTCCACACCACCATCCACTCGCTTGGCTCCACATGGCTTCCACAAAACCATCCTCTTCCTCCCAGTCCTTTTGATCGCCGGTTTCCACATAATCTGCCCATGCATGCAGAGTACAGTGGTCTCGGGCACAGTTCACAATATTGGTTTCTCTGTCTCTTTCTGTCTTTTTGTGTTTCTGTCGTTCTATTTCTGTCTTTCTGTCTCTCTGTCTCTCTTTCTGTCTGTTTGCATGTGTCTCTGTATTACTGTCTGTCTCCCTAATTTTCTCTTACTTTCCCCACTTATTTCGTCCCTCAGTTGTTCGTCTTCCTCCCTCCCTCGTACTCACCCCCCACGCCCACTTCACCAACACTCGTCTCTACTACCTCACTTCCACTCCTCACTCCTTTCCACTACCACTCCCTCCTTCTCTTCCTACTTCAACCCTCCCCACTTCCACATCTAACTCCTTTCCGCTACCACTCCTCTCCCTCCCTCACTCCTCTCTCTCTCTCTCATCCCTTTCTCTCTCTCTCTCTCTCTCTCTCTCTCTCTCTCTCTCTCTCACACACACACACACCCTGTCTCCCTCAACCCCTTTCTCCCTCACCCCTCTATCTCCCTCACCTCTCACACCCTTACCCCTCTCACTCCTCACCCCTCTCCTCACTCCTTACCCCCTCTTTTCTCTCCTTTCCACCCTCCCTCTCCCCCACCTCAATTGTTTATGCCCACAGTAAACATAATCTCCCCCCACACCTTGACACAGTAAGGCTATTGTTGTGAGCTGATGGACGGGAAACGCTCCATGTTTACCTGTTTGAACTCACCTGCGTAATTAGAGGCAGGTGCGGTGTGTTCAGGTGTACGTTCGTCTTGCTTAACCTCTTGAAAATAAAATCGTCTGGTTGTAGAAAGGAGAAGAATAAAGATGTGATTTTGCTGGAGGGATTGACCCTTTCAGTCCCATGACATTTATTATTATTATTTATTATTATTATTATTATTATTATTATTATTAATATTATTATTATTGTTATTTTATTATTATTATTATTATTATTATTATTATTATTATTATTATTATTATTATTATTATTATTATTATTATCATTACTACTACTACTACTACTACTACTACTACTATTACTACTACTACTACTACTACCACTATCTACTACTACTACTACTACTACTATTACTACTACTACTACTACTACTACTACTACCACAATCATCATCATCATCATCATCATCATCTTCATCAGCCACTATAAGATGGTTTTATTAGCTTGAGAGGCTATTCGAACTGAAGGGGTTAGAGACAGCCTCCAGCAGTCCCTTCACTACCAGATGTTTCTCAAGTCCAATAAAATAGTCTGGCAGTAGCAACATTAAAATAAAGAATAAATCGCCACGTTGCAGGGATTAATGGAGGTTGATTCTTGCCCATTCACTCCGAGGGGGTGTCGTCCTTAGTAGAATAAAATAGTGTAATAGGAGGATGAATGTTAATGAGATGGCCAGGCGTTATTAAAGGATAAACGAAGGGTGAATTTAACGTTGGTGTCCTGTGGTGGCACTTACCATCCCTTCAGTGGATGTAGTGGAACCCTCTTACATTTACAACTATCTTTCCATCTCTCCTCCTTATACCCTCCTCTCTTCTTTCCCTTTCCCTCCAGCCTCACTCCCTCCCACACCCGCTTCCCCTCCTACCCTCCACCTCCGCAATCCCCAGCTCTCTCCCTCTCACTTAACCTCGTTTCCTCTCACCCCCTCTCCCTAACCTGACCCCCTCCACATCCCCCTTCCTCATCCCAGCCCCCACCACATCCCCCCTTCCTCATCCCAACCCCCTCCACATCCCCCCTTCCTCATCCCAACCCCCACCACATCCCCCCTTCCTCATCCCAACCCCCTCCACATCCCCCCTTCCTCATCCCAACCCCCACCACAACCCCCTTCCTCATCCCAACCCCTCCACATCCCCCTTCCTCATCCCAACCCCCTCCACATCCCCCTTCCTCATCCCAACCCCCTCCACATACCCCCTTCCTCATCCCCACCCGCTCCACATCCCCCCTTCCTCATCCCAACCCCCTCCACATCCCCCCTTCCTCATCCCAACCCCCTCCACATCCCCCCTTCCTCATCCCAACCCCCTCCACATCCCCCCTTCCTCATCCCAACCCCCTCCACATCCCCTTTTCCTCTCCCTCCCCCTCCACATCCCCCCTTCCTCATCCCAACCCCCTCCACATCCCCCCTTCCTCATCCCAACCCCCTCCACATCCCCCCTTCCTCATCCCAACCCCCTCCACAACCCCCTTCCTCATCCCAACCCCCTCCACATCCCCCTTCCTCATCCCAACCCCCTCCACATCCCCCTTCCTCATCCCAGCCCCTCCACATCCCCCTTCCTCATCCCAACCCCCTCCACATCCCCCCTTCCTCATCCCAACCCCCTCCACATCCCCCCTTCCTCATCCCAACCCCCTCCACATCCCCCCTTCCTCATCCCAACCCCCTCCACATCCCCCCTTCCTCATCCCAACCCCCTCCACATCCCCCCTTCCTCATCCCAACCCCCTCCACATCCCCTTTTCCTCTCCCTCCCCCTCCTCCTCTCACCCCTCCCATCCCCGCCTCCTCCCCCACTCTCACATTCTCCCGCACATTCACACACAAACAATGATCAAGGTTGAATTGGGCAGTTTGTTGTGGTTCCGGAGGCTGTTACGCTGATCTTGCCTGGTTTTGCGGTCCACTTGAGTAGCTGTCTTGAACGCTATTGATAACTGGGTGTCTGGCTTATTATTTGCCTCGATTTATTGCCCTCTTGTTGGTGGTGTAACTCTTGAAGATGAATTTGAGAGAGAGAGAGAGAGAGAGAGAGAGTTTTCCACGATTTATTACCCTCTTGTTGGTGATGGAACTCTTGAAGATGAATTTGAGAGAGAGAGAGAGAGAGAGAGAGAGAGAGAGAGAGAGAGAGAGAGAGAGAGAGAGAGAGAGAGAGATCGTACTGAAAAAAGCGATGGAGTTTATTTTCAACTACTTCACTGCAAAAGGTGTTCCCTAAATGAAGTACAGTCGCAGCATAAGTAACAATCACGCCTCCGTACTTCAAGGGTCCGTGGAAGTGAGTCTTATCTCCCTGTACCTCCAGAAGCCTTGCTTGACCTAAATAAAATAGCTTAGTGGCAGTAAGGATTCATTAAGAACACGCCATCGCACTGAAGGGATTACCTAAGATGGCCTGACGGACAGCAGACAATAAAAACAAACTGGGTCTCTTTCTCCATCATTGTCTTGAGTCATTTACTGAAGACCTGATTACTATTGTTGTTTTGTTTTTATAATTCTGAATAATTCTGAAACTTAAATAATTTGAATACGAGAATGTCATTGTTAGCCACGGATACTTTATATTTAACATCTTCAGCACGAGAACATCATTATTATTTTTTTTTTATCCTGCTGACACCGTACATTAATCAGATTTGGAGAACCTTTTTGGATTGGAGGGGTTATTTAAAGTCATCATTAATCCCGTCAGTGGAATAGTTCTCCATACAACATCGAAAAAATAATATGGAGATTACAATAATAAAATATAAAAGGCGTCATGCAAGGGGAGAGATGAAAAACAAATTACTTATATGCTTGGGTGCGATTTAAGGTCCTTTTGTCGTTAATGGAATGCTATGGAGCAACGATAAATTATATGTACGGTATGTAGAAAACTCTAAAGGAATTATTTTGGTCCCCATAATACTTGGGAATTACACATACTGTACAGTAGGCTGTTTTCCTTTAGGGTGTTCTTGTTATGGATACGAGTGACAGGACAGACGTGGTTTTGCATAATGCGCGTTAAGAATACCTGAGTTGCCTTTTTAGTCGTGCTTTAAAGCTTACAAATAGGCCTGTTTACTCCATTTAGATTTTTTGATTTATAGGAGGTTGAAGTCAGCCTTAAAAGATGTTTGTTAAGCGCGTAGAATACCAAAATAGATGATTTTATTAATGTATCTGTGATTTATAGGTTTATTTTTTGTTTCAGTTTCTTACTTTACATACGGGTGACAAAGTACAGCCATGAACTGACGTGTTACGCGCTTACAATACTAGAATTGACCATCTTTAGCCGTGTTTCTGTGAATTATAGATCTGTTTTGCATATTTTCAGCTTCTCTGTTACATATGAATTACACACTACAGCCACGAATGTGCATGTCAAGCGCTTAGAATAACAGAATCGATCATCTTTAGGCACATATCTGTGAATTGTAAGTCTATTTTGTATTTCTTTTCTTAATTTACATACAAGTGACAGAAAAGAACCATGGATTTGCATATCACACGCTTAAAATACCAGAATCGATCATCTTTAGGCACGTATCTGTGAACTACGGGTCTAGTTTTTATTTTCATTTATCTATTTACTTACGAGTAACACAAAACAGCGATGAGATTACACATTACGTGCTTAGAATACTAGAATCAATAATCTTCAGCCATGTATCCGTGAATTATAGGCTTGTTTTCCGTTCAGTGTGTCAGTTTACAGACGAGTGACAGAGTACATCCGTGAATCCGCACATTACGCGCCTAGGATGCCAGAGTCGATCATCTTGAGGCACGTACGTCGTCTTTAGGCCTCTTTAACCAACATGACTTACAAAGCTCAGTGGCGCGTCCTGTGCTAAGCGTCCTCCGTTCCCGTTTGCTGGCCCCCATGTGAACTGAGCCACCTAAATACACTCCCCAAGGTCCCTTTTTTGTGCCCGCCCTTCCTACCATCTTTAAAGCAAGCAACCAGGGCCATTGACCTGGTTGACGTGTGTGTGGGGGAGGGTATGTGGTGTGTGTGTGTGTGTGTGTGTGTGTGTGTGTGTGTGTGTGTGTGTGTGTGTGTGTGTGTGTGTGTGTGTGTGTGTGCGTGTGTGTGTGTGCGTGCGTGTGTGTGTGCGTGTGTGTGTGTGTGTGTGTGTGTGTGTGTGTGTGTGTGTGTGTTTTAGCGTGCGTCTGTTTCTTAATGCTAAGAGAGGACATAGTGTATAGATCGTTCAACAGACTGTTCTCTTCACTCATTTCAGTCTCACTTAACTCTGTACCTCACTTAACATGCTCAGTCGAACCCAAACTAATCTGATTTATCCTAACCTAGCCTAGCCCAACCAAATCTGATGAAAACTGAGTCAGCTAAATATACTCCTCGAGCGTTTTTTTCCCCCCCTTCCATCCTGTCCTCTTTAAGGCAGTCAAGCATGGCCTGTGACTAAGCTGCGATTTATTTTAACCAGACTGCTTCATCTTGTTGCTAGCCGCCTCGGTGGCATGGATGGTAAAAGTCTTTGGTCGACGGAGAGCATGGGCTAACGCGCCGCAGAAGAAGAAAAAAACAAGTGGCTGGATTTTTTTTTTTTTTTCATCTAAACGTTTCCAGGGGCATAGGGTGGTGTTCAGTGGCTTAAGCGATCTGGACTACAGTATTCAAGCCTCAGCCTCTCCCTATACCCTGGGGCCTCCCGGTGTCCCCAGAGTCAGAGTAAAGAATTGTCTGGTACCGTTTATCGCTTCTGCTAATTGTAATAAGAAAGGATTTACGTATACCCTTCAGTTCCTAATATTTCTTTTCTCCCACCTGTCCTAATCTTACATAGCCAACCCTATCCAAACCTAGACTGTCTTAACCCAGCCTGAACACACACCATCCTGAACATTAAAATCACTCTCGTTACATCTGGTACAAGCAGGATGGAGGGGAAAAAAAAAAAGCGATACTGTGACTAGTTTGTCCAGGGGGCGTGAGATTGAGGGTGTTATGGGATGCGTGGCTGGTGGTTACGGATACTTTGGGTCCAGTTCTGAGAGGCGGTGGGATTTCTGGAGGGTTCGACATGGTTACCGGCTCTGGCTATACCGGATGTGCTCCCTCATGCTCTCCTGGCACCGTGACACACTTCCTCCTCCTCATCCCACCCTCTTCCTCCTTCTGCGTCTTCGTCTTCCTCCTCTTCAGCCTCCTCCTCTGTCTGCGTCTTCATCTTCATCTTCCTTCTCACTCCTCTCCTGCATATTCCTCCTCCTCCTCCTCCTATTTCTTCTCTGTCTTCTATCTTCATCCCTCCTTTTCTTCGTCTTCATCTTCCACCTGCTTTTTCTTCTTTTTCGTCATCTTCATTGTCCTCTATTCATTGTCATCATCATATTCCTTGTTTTCTCCTTTTTTTCTTTCTCGTCTTCCCTTTTCTTGTCATTTCTACATGATATTCTTTTTGTATTCTTTTGTATATTCATTTTCTTATATAGACACTTGGCCTTCTTATCTTTTTCCTGTCCTTCTTCTCGTCTTCTTGTCCTTCGTCCCATCTTCCTGTCCTTCCCACACGCTTCTTTTAAAAGCCAGCTCATTTTTTCCTTCTTCCTCTATTGCGGTTCTTCTTCCGTCGCTCGTCCGTCTCCGCTCTCATTCCGCTAACATATCACCTTTTTGTCTGAACTTTTTTTTTTTTTTTTTTCTCGATTGCCTTTTGCAAAATCTTTTCGTCGCATTTCTGATCCAGAGTATTCCCATTATTTTTTCATCCTTTAACTTTTTTTTTTTTTCACTCTTTCTTCACGCCAGCATCAACACATACCATATCTTTGCTCATCAGGTAATCTCATAAAATTCGAAACAATCATCATCATTATCATCATCAACGTCGTCGTCATCGTCAATCACCAGTCATCTTTATAACTAGGATGGGGAGATTTAGAGCAAAGCTGTTTTTTCCGTGGGACATAAATCAAAGAAGGACATTCTGAGCTAGTTAATAATCTACACTCTTCCCTCTTCTTTGCATGTGGTGGGAGCTACAAGGCTGCTTGCCCAGAGGGTGGTTAAACATACACAAACCCATGCCAGTGATAGGAAACGGAAAAGGAGGGGCAGACCTTTCTCCCGTCCCATTACCCGCCTTTTACGACGCTGAGGGTGTAGTACAGGCACACAGAACACAAAGACCAAAACTGTATATCCTGGAGAAGAGGAGAATGGCAGAGGAGTGGGTGTAGGAACGCATGAAGGCTTGCTGATCCTCCTGTCACGGTGAGGCCTCGGGAAGACGGTGCAAGAGGAGAGGAGGCACCTGTGAAAAAAGGAAGAAAATATATAGTAACAAATGAAAATAAAGATGCTAAGAATCCCTGTCCCTCCATAATAAATAAATCAAGAAATAAAGGATTGCCTCATGCCTCCGCGATCAATCTGTTTGACGTTCACACAGATAAAGTGACATTCTGTAACAGACATCCATGGCAGACAAATGAAAAAGCGAGGAATTGGGGAAAGCCGTAATCCCCCCCTCCCCCTGCAGAGAGAGAGAGAGAGAGGGGGGGGGGAGGGGGCAGATATCATGTATTAAAAGTAACCCAAGGCAGTAGACTGGAGGAGCCAACTGTGAAAAGAATGACAAGGTGAATAGGATGAAAAAAAAAATAATAATAATGCAAAAGAACTGAAGAACCGCCCAAAGTAGAATTGTCCAAAATATATAACGTGAACAAAGTCAAGTTTATTTCATGCACAAGAGATAAATGGAAAAATGGGATATGAAAATTGTAAATAATAGACAGGAAATGAAGAAATTAGGAACGTGCTTAATAAACTGAAGTAACAAATATAATGGGAAGCCTCTTAAAAAAAAAAGAAAGAAAGAAAGAAAGAAAGAAAAGAAGGCTTGAATTCTGTCTCACTGAACTTCGCTTTCGTTTCCTCACGCTTCGGTCTCAAGGCATGTATTTTTTTTTCCCCCTTAATGTTTCGGATCCGGATGCACTTTATGGAGCCAGTGAAGGAGTGAATGAGTCCCCTTCACGCCCTTGCCCGCATCGGATGTGAGGAGGAGGAGCTGCCGTTCTGGTACGCTCTTGATCATTTTGATTTATTGATTTATTTATTGACTTTTTTTTTTTTTGTGGCGCTGTCCTCAAGCTGTGTTTTGCTCTGTTTTCCTTCTCTCTCTCTCTCTCTCTCTCTCTCTCTCTCTCTCTCTTTCGAGGTCTTTAATATTGATGATGTTTTTCTCGTATGGTCACCTTTAATTTTATTTCTCTTTTGTTGTCTGACTTGAACCGGACGTCGTGCCTGGACTTGTATTCTGACTGGATATTTCTTAATACCTCCTCATTAGTGATTAATTCTGCACATCATACCTCAGTTTCCTCTTCTGCGTTATTGTTAAGGTACTGTACAATAGGCAAAATAAATCACTTAGGAAGAGGTATTACGGTAACGAAAACAATGGCTTACTATGAGTTTGACTAAGAAGCTCAATTTCCTTCTTTTCCTCCTCCAACGCTTGCCTTCCTCTTCTTTCTCTTGGGGAACTGGTGGTGCATTGGTTAGCACATCCAGAACGCAAGCAGAAGAGCCAGCGTTCCATTCTCGTGCCGGTCAGACTGGAGAGCACAGTCCGTTTCCCCCCTATTCATGTTCACGAAGAAGTATAATGGAAACTGGAATGATGCAAGTAATATTTCAGGGCCAGGGTGAAAATTGAGGAAACTTTGTCTGTGCCTAAATGAGTCTCGTGTAGTTGGTAGGCATAAATTCAAAGCCATATCAAACCATCTTCACCCGTTTCCTTCCTCTGGCTTGTGAGCGGTGAAGGGATGTGGGAGGCGGGACAGGAGATGCGCAGTGCGTCTCGCCGGGAAATGGCACCAACGATTTTCAGGAATTCATATGTTTTGTAGTTTCCATTTTTCTTTTTTTTTCTTATTTCTTTTTGTTTGTTTTTAAGGGTTTTCCTGTTTTTATGGTTAGTGGATTTTTGGGGGGTATTTCTTCGTGTTCTGGGAACTGATTTTTTTTTTTTCTTAAGACAAGTATGTGGATTTTCATGACTAGTGTTTCTTGTAGAGAGTCATTCTGCCGTATTTTCATGATTTATTTATTTATTTTTACTATGTGTTGGTTGGATGAATTACGTACGGAGGATTATGTAATTTATCTTTTTTAATTTATCAGAGGAAAGACTAAATTGTTCCTCTGTACAAAGGAAAAGGGGAGAGAGAAGTATGTGGTAACCATAGGGGTATTTGCCTTCTTAGTGTGACTGGTAAAATATATGGTAGAATACTCATTGATAGGGTTAGGCATATGACAGAGGAGCTAGTTGGAGAAGAACAAGGAGGATTTAGGAAGGGAAAAGGGTGTGTAGATCAGATATTTGTTCTAAGATGTTTAGTGGAGAAGTATCTAGAGAAGGGAAGGAAAGTGTATGCTGCCTTCATGGACATGGAGAAAGCTTATGACAGAATAGATAGGCAAGGTATGTGGAAGGTATTAAGA
>NC_136954.1:58305728-58355728 GCF_032717465.1 Coenobita brevimanus | reverse complement strand
GCGAGGTGTGGAGTGGGAGGAGGGGTGTGTGTGTATAGGGATAATGCCGTATAAGTAAATGAATAGGTAGATAAATAAGGGCATAAATAAATTAATAAGTAAATTAAATGGTATGAATGGTATGCTGTGTGAGGAGGGATTTTTTTTTTTTTTTTTTTTTTAGGAATAGCGCTATATAAATAAATGAACAGTTAAGTAAGTTAAATAAAAATAAATAAATAAAATAAATGATGTAGTGTGTGAGGAGGGATGTGTTTGTTAAAGATTAGCGCCATATAAAAAAAAATGAATAGGTAAATAGATAAATTAATAATCCTGACAAAAAAAAGTCCGTTTCTGTTCATTTTTTCATTTTTTTCATTTTTTTTTTTTTACTTGTCTGCGTTATCGTAAGTAATGCAATGAGATAACGTAAAAAGAATTGACCTTTTCAGAGCGACGACGTATTTAATATTCTTGCTACCGCTAGTTGTTTTGTTCTGTTTAGATTTTTTAAAAACTTTACTGGAAATCAATATAATCTAACTGGAAGATCTGCATATGATATTTTTACTCGCTTGTCTTACACACAGTTTTATTCTGGTGAACGTTTTGTGTGTGTGTGTGTGTGTGTGTGTGTGTGTGTGTGTGTGTGTGTGTGTGTGTGCTTCAATATTATGCACTGGGATCTATCATAGTATTGACACCTCTCGTACTGTGCAGTTCAAGATAACGCATTGGACTATATTCTCGCCAATACCTTGCGAGTACTGACCTTTATTTGTGTCGCAAGCTTAATATTTGAGATGTCTATTACCTCTTCCTCTAAAAAAAAAAAAAATAATAAAAATAAAAAAAAATAAAAAAGACGTGGTCTGAAATTGAAATGAAAGTCAAGGCTATTCAAAAGACCAAAAGCCAACTCTCTCTCTCTCTCTCTCTCTCTCTCTCTCTCTCTCTCACACACACACACACACACACACACACACACACACACACACACACACACACTGGGAAAGGAGGTCCGGATGATGAAGATGATAATATATATATATATATATATATATATATATATATATATATATATATATATTATTGTAATCCTTGTACCTATAATTTGAACCATTACAGTTCATGTTTAAGTCATGTGGAAAGTCAATGCTTCCTTTGATATGGCCTGGTGGAGGGGTCGATCAAGCAAGTAACCAAGGAGACTTATTCTCACCGGATACCCAGGGCTTATAGAATTCACGCAACCACGACTTAACACGTCCAGTTCCCTCAGATGAAAGCAACCTAGTGGCCTTGTACTGCATCCTGGTACGTTCGGTAGTTGTAGTAGTTGCTGCCTGCGTGTGTGGGGTCATTACTAAGGACGTGCTGGCAATTCCTTGGTTGTGAGAACAGTACTGCGGGCAATTAGCGTGTTGATAATGGGGGGTTTGGTGCTGTAATGGCGTGAGTAATTGCAGGTGTGCTTGCTTTGTGCTTACCGCCAGTCACTGTGATGACGCACTTCATACCAGTAGTTAGTCTGGATGCCTCCTCATTTTTTATTTTGTTATATTTTTTACCCTTTTTTTTTTCTTTTTCTTTTCATGTCCATTCTTTTTTCTTTTTTAACGTAAGGGAATCGTATTGAAAAGTTTTAGAAACATATACAATTAAGTTTTTCACTATGAAAGTTCTTCCCCAAGCAAAAAAAGAAATTTGTCTTACCGTAGTAAGGTATATATATATATATATATATATATAACTGATTGTCCTGAAATGGTTAATATTCAGTAACACAATATTGCATCTATTTATTTTATTTTAGCTGCTGTCATAGGGTTTCATTCAAAATACCTCCCTCCTCCTCCCTTTTCGTTTCGCTTTCTCTTTACTTTTTACCTTCTTTCCCTCTCCTCTCTTTCCCTCCCTTCATTTCCTCTCCCCTCCCCTCTGCTCTCTCACTTTCCCTTTCTTCCACTCCTTTCCCATCCTTCCTTCCTTTCCCTTGCTTTCTCCTCCCTTTCACTTTCCTTCCTTCATTCCCTTCTTTTACCCTTCATTCCTCTTTCTTTTCCCTTCCTTGTTTCCGTTCCTTCTCCTTCCTTCTTTCCGTATTCTCAGTCTGTCTGTCTGTCTGTCTGTCTGTTTGCCTGTTTGCCTGTCTCTCTGTCTGTCTGTCCGTTTGCCCGTCTGTCTGTCTGTCTGTCTCCCTTCCTTCTCTTCTCTCTCTCTCTCTCTCTCTCTCTCTCTCTCTCTCCCTATCCACTTGCTACTCCCTTCCACATTACTTTTTTTCTCCCCCATTCTCTCTTCTATCTACCTCCTTCTCCCACCCTCCTTTCCTCTCTCTTCTCCTTCCCCCCTTTTCTCTTCTTTATCTCTTCCTCCATTCCTCTCCCTTTTCCTTTCTTCTCCCTCCCTCCTTTTCTCTCACATCTCCCTCTCTCCTTTTCACTCCTGTTTCCCTTCTTCTCCTAACCTCTTTTCCTCCTGCACGTTCCCTAACCCTATATGGTGCTCAGGTGAAGGCCAGTGAGACAGGTATCCCTTAATGAGGAAATTAACACCTGTTTCCTTCCTTCTCTTATACCCGAATATTTCTTCCCCCCCACTCCCCCCCCTCTGTCTGTCTGTCTGTCTCTCTGTCTGTCTGTCTGTCTCTCTCTCTCTCTCTCTCTCTCTCTCTCTCTCTCTCTCTCTCTCTGACTTTTACGGTACCGTATTGTTTTCCTTAGATTTGCATTTTGAGCCAAGTTTACTTGGCATTAAGAATAATATATAAATGGTAAAAAATCTTAAGACAACATGTTAACTAATACCAGGTATATACATACATATGCACGAATATAGATAGATAGATAGATATAGATAGATAAATAGATGGATAGATAGATATAGCTACACACACACACACACACACACACACACACACATCGTCCCACTTAACCTTTTGCATCATCGAACATTATCAGAATCTCGCACCAAAATCGGATAACGGTCTACCTCGGGTTTTTCATTAATATTTTCAAAGATGGTCTGGCGAAATATTCAAGGCGTGAAATCGACGCTGATGCAATATAGGAATGGAAAGTAAAGGGAAGGAAGTTAAAAGAATTGATAATACAGCGGTAGAATGCAGAGGGGATGATAGGGTAGTGAATATGGGGTAATTAAAAAGGTAGTGAAAATGGAAAAAAAAACACTGTAATGTAACTCAGTACTACATGAAGAAAAGGAAAAATAATCACATGGTATACGGAAACATATAATTCTCCTTGTGAAAAAGGAGGAAATAATGTATTTTAAAGAATCTCATTTCCACCGAATGTAATAAAATAGATCCCGTTTTAAGATCCCTTCATATCGTGATGACCGAACACATTGCAATTAACTGGATTTGACAGACCATAGGTAAAAAAAAAAAAAAAATAATCCATTCTGTCATTTTGTTGAGTAAAACGCGTCAGCCACACAGGAGAGTTCGTAGCATATGCCTCAGCGATTTATTTTGCATATTACACCTTGTCTGTCGATCTGTCTGTCTAATTATCTATCTGTCTGTCTATAAAATAAGCGAAAGGATGTCGGTTCTTGAAATTATAAACAAGGTAAAAGAGAGCACCAGAGTGTAATCGGCCAGACTAAAATGCCACGTAAAATATGCCCCCTTGTGAGGAACCCTGTGTGAGTTGATTGCTTGTGTACGTGAAAGACTGAGAATAGAAGGTAACTTGTGCATCAGACACCTGGACGGGGATGGGATGAGAGTGTGTTGGCAGATGGGTGCTACAAATAACCATACTTAACCAATTGTATTCTTGCTTCGACCAAACGATGTATTTTTAGTATAGTTGTGATATTCCGTCGACTGGATAGAGGAGAACGCGGGCAAAACAGTAGTGTCTAGTGAAAGCACGGCATCATTAACATTATCATCATCATCATCATCA
Source organism: Coenobita brevimanus (assembly GCF_032717465.1). Taxonomy (NCBI): domain Eukaryota; kingdom Metazoa; phylum Arthropoda; class Malacostraca; order Decapoda; family Coenobitidae; genus Coenobita; species Coenobita brevimanus. The sequence goes on along the minus strand of NC_136954.1, from coordinate 58,351,805 downwards.
TCATCATCATCATCATCATTATATTATTATTATTATTATTATTATTATTATTATTATTATTATTATTATTATCCGCTAAAACATGGGATGAAAAAGCATCATTATGATTATTTTACAACTGTTTTTAGCAGATACATGTGGCAGATATGATAATAATAATAATAATAATAATAATAATAATAATAATAATAATAATAATAATAGTAATAATAATAATAAAGGATCTCACTTCTAATTCTTTATCCTCATCACTTACCACTTTGCCACACTACCACCCCACAACACACAAACATTTATCTCCCATTATGTAATCTACTGATAATATGCCTCTTAACACCTCCCTCCCTTATAACTCTCTCTCTCTCTCTCTCTCTCTCTCAACGCCATAAAATTTCCACTAAGTTTTTTCCCTATTGGTCCTGATAAGATTAACAGATGATCTCAGTAACAGCTGGTGTCCTCGTTCATTAGGCAGCTCTCCTATAAATAATTAAGATTATGATTAGACTCACAAATGAACTGAGTTAATTACCGCTGGTTATTTTGGCTTGTTATGTCAGTTTCGTTGTATGTAATTAGTGTTAATAAGTACGTGACGTCATTGCTGATTGGTTTATCCTGTAATTGTGTTGTCCTTCCGGGTCAACCATGTGACCTTTGAGCAGTGGGTGTATTCTTAGTGGCGTAGGAGACTCGTAGCACCTCTTTCATAGCGATTTATTCTGCGTAATACACCTGGTTATCTTGTAAATTACTGAGGCAAACTGTGTCAGTACTAAAACTATATGAGAAAAACAAAGGAGAATATCAAGGTGTAATTGGCTTAAAATATCAGTAAGGAAAAGTTGTCATCTCCTCACTCAGAGCTGAAACCGGGACCTACATTTGGAGAGAGAGAGGGAGAGAGAGAGAGAGAGAAAGTGAGTGTGTGAGAGCTGATTGTGTGTAAAATCCCGAGGAGACAGACTTGGCAGGCATTAACAGAAGACCTTTGTGTAAGCGAGCATATTCGGCAATCAAAGAGTAAGTCGGTATTGGCATTTGCACCCTCTCTCTCTCTTTCTCTGTCTTCCTCTCCCTTGCCTCAGTGCTTCTTATGTGTGTATGTGTGTGTGTGTGTGTGTGTGTGTGTGTGTGTGTGTGTGTGTGTGTGTGTGTAAGAGAGAGAGAGTAAGAGGGAAGGGTGCATATTTGTTCTTTCCAAAACCTTATTGTTTCTGGAACTGGGACAAGGGCGAACAGGATAGGGGTTTTAGGTGGCTGGATTTGTGGCATGGGGTGGCACACACACACACACACACACACACACACACACACACACACACACACACACACACACACACACACACACACACACACACACACACACACACACACACACACACACACACATACACACCGTACAAAACCTGGAAAGAATCTTGCTATTATATAAGAAGTAATTCAACGCATACTCGTAGTGTATAATTGTGGTCATTAATTCCTTTATGCTTCCGGAGTTTCGAATTAATGAAGCCAGAAAAACGCATATGATCTCATTAAATTTTGACTTTATTTATTTTTTTTTATTCTAACCCATTTATGTGTCGTTGATCTGCAGCGAAATGTGGTTAAGTAGAATAGTTTGTAATATCGAGGCGACAAACTTTTTAAACAGTCGGATATAACTTTGTACCCAGGGATATTTTGCAAGCTGCCATACGAAATTGCTTAAGTGAAAGTGGAAGAATTATAACTATCTAAATGAGGTTGAATTTACTCTGAAGATAACAGTTTGGGCCTTTCTTGGACCCTCACAGTATGTACAGTTTCAGTATGTAGGAATTCTTCTTCCATATGACGTGTGAAGGTGTATAGGAGGGCTGCTTGTCGTTAGGGAATGGACTGTCTAGAGTAAGGCCAGGATCGGACACAGAAAAAAAAGAAAGTTAAAGATATACAGCACTGTGAAATCAAGACACAATTCGGTAAAAGTTTGGCACAATGTGAAATAAATATGTGTTTTGGGATATACACTTAGAATGTTGTGTGATGGGTGGGGCGACCTATGGACGTTAAGGGCTACTCCAGGCTGAAATGTGTTTTCGATGGACAGTTACTAGTTTCATCCATCACTGATCGCTTGATTTGGGATATACGGCGCCCTTACGAAACTGGAGGTGTTGTTGAAACCACCTAATGTGAAGTACTTTATTTATCTTTATCGGTGGCTTGGGCCCACGCGTGCCTGAAGGACGCTTTTGTCACACGTGCTTCCGCAACCAGTACTGGGAATAAGGCACGTGTTCAACCAGGCGTCATAGCCAAACTGGCGATATTTAACAGTGCCTCACTTAAGATTTTTAGCCAATATGCTTCCAGTTCCATAATTTTGATTCTTACATCCCAAATCACACGATTGTGGAAATGTGAGAGACGACCCGCAGAACTTTTGGGGTGATTTCTGGTGATGTTTCCTTTTGGTCCCTTGAAGTTACGTGACGCTTCCTAAACAGACGTTAAAACGACGAGGTTGTGACTTACGTAAATCGTGTTGTATTCCACTCCTGCTGACTCGAGGTCCAGGCCTTAGGGGTATAATAACAGTACTGAAGGTGTATTCATTTTTCACTGTGGTTTGGCTCGATTGCTGTAAGAACCGATAATTTGTCTTCATATGAGTATTTAAGAGCATGCAGGGGGTCTGTTGAACACGGGTTTTCCTCTTCGTATCATATTTTCTAGTAGGCTGTGAGCCGGATGGTAATTGCATTTCCCATTTCTCATCATGTTATCGAGCATGCAATAGCCCGGCTGATAAATAGACTTCACTTTTATTATCGGCCTGGTGTACGACGGAATATAATGCCGAGGTACAGTCGCGTTCTTGAGTCCCTATACACATGTAGTTCTGTTGTCTACTGTTGTGTCCACCGCTGGTAGGATGTTGAAATATTTCACTTGCTACCCGGTCAAATTATGTTCATTGTATCAGGCAGTAAGTGCAAAAGCTCCAGATTCCAGAAGCAGAAAGCACTACAATAATCAACACGCCCACATGTGTATGGGGACTCATGAACGCAACTGCACGTAGAGAACAACGAAAGGAAGTAAGTATAAAAGTAATTCGCTTTATTGTCAGCATTCCCTATTTCTATCTTCCCCAAAGTGAACAACCGGAGCAGCCAAAGTGCGTGGAGCCACATGGACCCTTGGTGTTTGTGTTGGGTCAGCTTGTGTGGCTGCTAATGACCCGCGCGACACAATTGATTTCCACCCGCACTTGGAGAAAGGCCAACACCCACTAATGAAACCTTAATGAACGCTCACTCTCAAGGCGGCGGCCACAGAGGAGGAGTGTGTGTGTGTGTGTGTGTGTGTGTGTGTGTGTGTGTGTGTGTGTGTGTGTGTGTGTGTGACATTTTGGGTACAGTCAGTAGATGGAAAGAAAAGGTGTGTGTGTGTGTGTGTGTGTGTGTGTGTGTGTGTGTGTGTGTGTGTGTGTGTGTGTGTGTGTGTGTGTGTGTGTACGTGCGCGCGCGCGCTCTGACATTTAGGGTACAGAATCAGTAGATGGAAAGGAAAGGGGGTGAGGTGCCTCAGTTTTTATTGCCAAACAATGATACGCAGCTTATGGTAAGAAATATCTCACAGTGAAGGGAATTTGGTACAGTCTCAATTCTGTTTAGTCCATATTTATCTCTTCTAAATAATGCCGCCTTTTATAACTGTATTCCTGTCAGTCTCACCCTTTGATTCAGCTGGGAAGGGAGAGAATTTTGAAGACAGATCAGGTTTTGTTTCGATAAAAGAATAGAGTCAGTAGGTGAAGAGCAAATGGATATCATATAGATGGAAACTATTCGAGAGAGAGAGAGAGAGAGAAGGGCCAGTGGGTTGAAAGGAAAGGCGTACAGGTGAATCTTTAATTTAAGGTGGAAAATTCTGGTGACATATGGTTTTGTTTCTTCCGGTACAGAACAAGTCGAGTGGAATCATACCGTGAAAGGAGAAGTACAGATGAAAACTTTATCGACGAATTTTGCCGAAGAATCGAAATCTTTTATTACAAGGGGTGGTTGAGGAAAGTAGAGTTGGGGATACGTAGATGAGAAAGCAAGATTATCATAAAGTTTTAATCTGTGTATCTTTGTATCTATCTGGCTGTCTATCTGTCTGGCGTTTTATCTGTCAATCCATCCGTCAATATCGGTCTATTAGGCAATCATTCATTCATTCAACATTGCTCTTTGTCTATCTGTTTATATCTATCATTATTTATGTTTATCTGTCTGTCTACCTATTTATCTGTCTGTCTGTCTGTCTGTCTTTCTGTCTGTATGTTCGTCTGTCTATCATCTCTCTATCTATATTTGCCTAGTTCAGTATTTTTTAAAGCTCACTCAAACTAATGGGGACAGAAACAGCCACCTCTAATGCTTTCACTCCGATGACGATTTTTCTATTAAGTTTGATTCAGGACGATTCAGTTAAAAGGAAAAAAAAAAATCTCAGCTCAGAGGGTTAGGAATGATTGGCTGTTGTTTTTTTCTTTTCTTTTTTCTAGTTTTTTTTTATTTGTCAAGATGGAACATAACTCACTCTTTCCTGTGTTGAAAAAAAAATTGTGAAGCCTTTATATCAGGTAATTCTCTTGTGGTTTAATTCAGTCATACAGGTTAAATCTCTCTCTCTCTCTCTCTCTCTCTCTCTCTCTCAAACCATCATGGCGGAGGTACCCACTGCCCATCACTATAGAGTCACCCGCCTGTCTTTTGTCTCCCACTCTCTCTCTTTCTCTCTCTCACAGCGTCTCCTCTGTTTTGGGTTGTTGATTTTCTTTCCTGTTTTTTGTGGGCCTCCTTTTGTGATTTTGGGAAAGGTGTGTCACTCATGGACGTGCTGAATCACTTTTAATCTCTTTTCACACTGGTTCCGAACTTTTGTGTCACCCTCCCTTTCTCTCTCTCTCTGTCTTTCTCTTTTCCAGCGTCCAACTTTCTCCTGCTTTCTGATTTTAATGTCTCACGGTCTCCTCTCTCTCTCTCTCTCTCTCTCTCTCCATATATATTCACTCAGCGTTTATCTAGTTTAACAATAAGCCAGGCAGAGTTAGTGTCAAATATCTCACCATTACCCCATTGAACACCGTGGCTTTCCCTCAGCTGAATAAAAATACATGGAGAGGGTGAAATTCTGAAGTACCGCTCCGGCTGAAATCCCTGAAGTGCATATATGGCCTAACGTTATATATTTCCTCTCTGCTGAAATTGCGTGAACCTCGTCGCGTGTCCTGAATATCTTTTATCCAGGAGATGATGTGGGGGTAGAAGGAACGAGAGAGGGCATCGTAGTGAAGGGGTGAGGTAGCATATATGGAGTGACGATAAATATTTCATCCTGGGGGAATATTTTGTCTTCCTCGTGACCTGCTTGGAATATCATTCAGGAAATGGGTGTCCTTGTGAGTTTATACACCTGAAGAAATTCCAAGGCAGGTAATAAGATGTTAATAAGATTAGTGATAGATTTGTGTTTTAGTACAGCAAATAGTAATACATTATACCTTGGCTAGGGAGGTAGATTCCTTTATTTTTTTATTAGTTTTCATTTTGTGTTGTTAGCCTGTTAGTTAGGAATATCATAGTACAGCATTTATTGTGATCATCTGGGTGCAGCAGGTACAAAATAAAAAATAATGTGAGATTACTGAAAGAATTAAATGGAAACGAACTGAGACATTTAGGTAAGTAGATAGATTTATGGATAGATAGATAGACAGATAGATAGACAGACAGTGAGGAAAAAAGACATCCCTTCTCTCGACTTTCCAAACACTTCCCCAACCCAAATCGAAACCATCTCTCTCTCTCTCTCTCTCTCTCTCTCTCTCTCTCTCTCTCTCTCTCTCTCTCTCAAGCCCCACCTCATCCCGGATTTTACTCCCATATTCCGGAACCATAAAATCCAGGTACTCTCGTTATTGGCCGTTACCTGGCGTCAATTTTCCGGGATCACGTCGCCTAATGAACGCTGATTAAATCTTTTCTTGGCAGGAGAGTTTTTGTTACTTATCACCGTCTAGTCTGTGGTTTATGCGGGGCGTCTTAATCAGGGGTTATCAGTGCCGGAGGTTTTGTGTTTTTGTTTTGTTGGGTTTGTGTGGATTTGGGTTTCTGTACACACACACACACACACACACACACACACACACACACACACACACACACACACACACACACACACACACACACACACACACACACACACACACACACACACACACACACACACACACCTTGAAATGCATTATAATTATGTTTTCCACTTCTACCACTCAGCATCTTTAAGCCTCGGGTTGAAGTGTCCAGGTGAGGTCTAGTATACAGTAAAATCGACTGGTATTTACCTGGATTGAAATACCAGGTTCGCAGTTCGCAGTCATGGTATTATACTGGGTTTCTTTAATGTAAAAAAAATACATGAATAAAATAATGGTCTGGCGTTACCGGGAAAATAAAATAAAAATTCATACAGCACTCCCAAAAGGTTAACGCCAAAATATGTAAAGTCATAGGTCTTCAAGAACGACCCAGTTTTTGCCCTGTATCCCACTTCATTCTGCACCAGTGTGGCGTGATGTTGTATAATCATAGACTTGCTGTTGGAAGGCTCTGAAAAATGACGATGCTAAGTTGTGATAATAGGTATGTTGTGAGATGGCTTTCCCTTGTGGTGCAGATGGTTTGGCCTTTAGTACTTTATGCCTTTATTCTTGCGTACAGAATTTGTGAAGTAAAACGTGAAGAGGGTTTATCATCCTGTTACCTTACGTTCTTTCCCTCCGCTTGAGCTGGAGAGAGTCCTTCACGTATTTAGCTGATTTTTTTTTTTTCGTTATTCTCTACTTTTGTCAAGAGAAAAGGCAAACATAAAGCATGAAGTAAGAAAAGGTTATTTCATACTTTCCTAATGTTTACAACTGTGTGTGTGTGTGTGTGTGTGTGTGTGTGTGTGTGTGTGTGTGTGTGTGTGTGTGTGTGTGTGTGTGTGTGTATCTTCATTGCTATCCATGAATCGACAAGTTTCAATATAACTGAACAATAAAAACAGTTTCCTTGATCATGCATGAGTACGGTATATGTTTTTATGATAGTCGGTTTATTTTACGTGACGGAACTGGGTCACTGGGTTGCTTGCAGTGGGATGAGCCATAGGTAGGAATGAGTCTTCTTGGTTGCTACTCAAATCGCCCTTCCAATCTAAGTACACGTGGACATTAACTGACCTGAAAAAGAAGTTAGGGATCTTTGGCGGGGCAGGGCGCACACGCTTTAGATAGAGCGAAGCATGATGATTAGGAAACATCACTCAGTCCAGTCCACACTACTTGTCTTGAAACTACTCGCCGTTTTTGGTTACCCATTTAGTGATTAATTATGTGTAATGACAGACCAACACACCCAGTACAGAACAAAATTACAGTGGCATTAGGAGTACATTGCTGGCAGACTGTAACCTTATTTGTAGTATTAACCCCTTCTGGCGTTTCTGATCTGCGTTGTATTCTCATCTGCATATAAGGACGAGAGTTGTAGTGCTTACCGACTTTCACCCCTGAATACTGAGATGCTTCCGGCTTTATGTGCAGCAAAAAAAACTCTGTAAACCAAGCAGATGTGAAAAGGAAGGGCGTGATAAGTGTTCGTCTCTTATACCTTCGTCTCTTTGGTAGTTTGTCGTGGAGGGAGAGAGAGAGAGAGAGAGAGAGAGAGAGAGAGATGTAATGGAGGGAAGCCGTTTGTAAATCTGTGTAGTTGCTGAGAATTATAATTTAGGAAAAACGTTTGTAAAGATGGGTAGTTGCTGAGAAACAGAGAAAAAATTATACATATAATGGAGGGAAAACGTTAGTGCAAGGTCATGCTGTTTGCCTAATACAGTTAAGCCTATTTCCAGTCCTATCACGACCTCTTAATTACATTTTGACTCCCGCTACATGGATTTACCCACGTACAAGAGATTACCCGGGAATGTACAGTCGGGGGCAAAAGTTGTGTCGGAGAGTCACTGATGAAATACAGTTGGTCCCAGAAGTTGTGCTGTAGATTCTATGATGAAGTACAGATGGTATCAAAAATTATGCTGGAGACTCTATGATGAAGCACAGTTGGTATCAGAAGTTGTGCTGGAGACTCTATGATGAAGCACAGTTGGTATCAGAAGTTGTGCTGGAGACTCTATGATGAAGCACAGTTGGTATCAGAAGTTGTGCTTGAGACTTTATGATGAAGCACAGTTGGTATCAGAAGTTGTGTTGCAGAGTCAGTGGTTATCGAAGTTACATGCCACTATGATAGTACACCGAATATTGTGACAACTTTTGACCACAATTTCCTCTCCATCTGACACAAATGAACCTCGACTATATCTCTGTGTGACCCAGCTTTTGATCCCGACTGTGCATTTTTAACAGGACTTAAGTAATAGACCAGTTTCAATGACTGGTTTCATGAACTGGTTTTCTAAAGGTTGGGTGCAAATGGTGCCTACGTGGATTAAAGTGCAGTAGTTTTCAGTTTTTGGTCGAAACTTTAAATGAGCTTTTTTTTTTTTTTTTTTCCTGGTGGGTTTGTCTGGTCTATATAAAATTGCTTACCATCAGCAGGAATAAAATGGGATGGAGGGATAGAGAGGCATATGAGAGAGGGGGGTGTAAGTTAGGAGGAGGGCAGGGAAATGGCAGGGGACAGGGCGAATTGGAGGCGCTTTGTTTGTGGCCACCCCTCACGGGATTAAGGCGTCCGGTTATAGATAGCTAGATGGAAATAAAATGCTAGTTGACATAGAGCAGGAAATGCCTAGTGGTGGAATTAGTTGGAAGTTGGGTTGGTTAGTTGATGAGAACCGGTTAATGCAAGGTCAGGTTGTTTGATGGATACAGTTGAGTAGATGATTCATTGTGACGAGTGGAATGGTTGGGGTGAAAGAGAGACACGGAACATGAATTCTTTATTTTCCCTAACTTTCCGGGCAATACAGAACCCAACTTAAGAGAGTTAGAGAAAATAAAGAAAGCTCTAACCTGTGTCCATCTCCCACCCAACCCCTGCACGTACAAGTACAATAAACATCCCTTGATTAAACGAATATTTATGCGGTGACTGAGAGAAATATTCGCACCCAGGTTCAGAGACAGGTTTCCTTGTAGTGAGGGTAGTGGGTCTCCACCATCTCCAGTGCTGTGGTTGACGCTTTCTTAAAATTTGATGTAGGTCATTTTATTTAGTTTAGAGACTTTTAGTAAATGAATGTCTTGGGTCGAATGGAATTAGATGAGGGTAGTTGCTAAGAAACAGAGAAAATAATGGAAGATGAAGAGGAGGAAGAGGAAGAGAAGGAGGAGGAGGAGGAAGAAGAAGAAGAAAGTTGCTGGCAAAGTATATCTTCATTAGCCTTCATTTGAGTTAGTTTATCCGTTCCACCACCGGACGAGGTTATTGTTTAGGGAGAACCTCTTGTAAAGAAGACGTTAATGGAGGCTATATTAAACACTTCCAGTTAGAGAAGTTTATATTAATCTGAAAAACATCATCTGGGGATACCACTACTACAGCTACTGCTACAGAGGCAACTATAACTGCTACCACTACTACTACTACTACTACTAGTAATAATAATAATAATAATAATAATAATGATAATAATAATAATTATGATAATGATAACTGGAAAGCACTCATAGAGCGCATACCTCCGCCGATGCTATTGCCATTAAAAATGATCAGGAACAGGATCCTTGGAGATATTGTGTGGAATACATAGGATCCGGATCCGCCCCCAAATTTAATCAATTGTCCCTTGACCGCTGGCCCACTGTGCCACAAAATTTTATTGAATTTCATTGAGACTTTTGGAGATATTTTACGGGATACATAGGATCCGGATCCGGATCCGCCCCAAAATTTATTCAACTTTTTCTTGGCCCATGGCCCACCTTTCTACCAAATTTCATTCAAATTCACAGAGAACTTTTGAAGATATTGTGCGGTAGGATCCGGATCCGGTTCCGGATTCGCACCCAAATTTAATCAGTTCTTTCTTGGCCCATGGCCCACCATTCCACAAAATTTCATTGAAATTCATAGAGAACTTTCGGAGATATCGCTTGGAAAGACAAACAAACATAGGTGAATACATAACCTCCTCCAACTTCGTTGGCAGAGGTAGTAATAAAAATCTTATAGATGATAGGATGGGTAAATGCTCAAAACCAGAGATAATAATGGAGGAGGAAGAGGAATGTTGTTGCCAGTTGTTTTACATCAGCCAAAAACAGTTAACAGTGGCTATAGTCCGGTGGAAACAAGTCTGTGAAAATGTGGGAATACAGTTAGCAGGTACCTTAGGTTTATGGACTGGCTGGTAAAACTGATTCTGGCGTGGACTCAAGGTCTATGTCTCCCTAGCACCTCTTCTTTAGCGTTTTATTTTTGAATGTGGCACGTTAATATGATTGTGTACGTAATTTATGCAGAGTATATCGACATCAGAATATACTGTACAGTATATATATATATATATATACTGTACAGTATGCATAGCCTTTTCGTTTTTAGCCGTCGCGGCATAGATGAGTTGAGGTGATGGGTGATAATTGAAAAGGCTGTACTTAGCTTCTGTTGCTGCAAATGGTAAAAATTCACACACACACACACACACACACACACACACACACACACACACACACACACACACACACACACACACACACACACACACACACTTGACGGAACAGTTAACTAGCTATTTATAATGCTGTTTATGTAAGTCAGAAGTATTGATGGTCCCTTCTTACGTGCTTCCTGGCTATCTTCATCCGATGAGTAGGATGTAAGCTGATTTCCTACTATACAGAGAGAGAGAGAGAGAGAAGGATGAAGGTTGAAGGAGGAGGAAGGGGGGAAGAGGGAGAGGAAACTGGCGGGTAGAAAGGAGATACCAGTGAAAATATAGACAAAAACATCTGAATCAATTGACATATAACAAAGACACTCGGCCACTTGACAATTATTCAATAGTTATAAGCCATTCTGCATTGAAACGCTCTATTTAAATCCCCAGGTTCATAAGAGGGGTTGCTGCGCAGTATTGGGTGGGAGGTTGGGGGGAGGTAGGGGAGGGTTAGGGGGAAGGGGGAGAGGGAGGCAGGGAGAGGCTCATGTGGGGGTGGGGGAGATGCGTGAAATCTGAATGCCCACGGGAAGAAACATTCCTCTCAAAAGTGTTACCTATTCTATCAATTATTCCCTCATCTGTCACTCCTTCAGTAATTATACATCACAATCAATGCTGCAGGTGTTATTTGAGGGTTGTAATTAGCTATGATTAATAAAGAGACTTGGCGACTGAGCTGAGTGTGGTGGTGGATGGGGTAGAGGGGAGGGGAGATGGAGAGAAAAGCCGTGAAATATGTACTCCGATGCCGTCAATAAATATCAAGTGCATTTTTTACCAACTAATCCTCAGTTTCCGTATAAAATAGTAAGGTAGACTATAATGAGGATGAAATTGTTTGCATAGAGAGACAGGAACGGTGGCCGTACTATTGTTTTTTATTCCCCAGTTAATCTATTTAATCATTTGTAACAAGTTCATGACAAACTCAACAGGGGACACTTGCCGGCTATGGGTTCCTGTTTCTGGGATTGTGGCCGACTTTCACCTCATGTGGTGTTGCGTCTGTCGATGGATGTCCGTATTTTTCCTGTGTTTTTGCGTGAGTTTCGAGAAGAACTGGATTATTAGGAGTCGAATCGAGAGCTAAAGTGACTTGCAGTGTGACACAGAAGGGGTCAAGGTGTCGAAGGAGTGTCATTAGGTGAGTAAAGTGAGAAACTCATGAGATTATGACCTGTATCATCTTTTCGGAAGGTAGATAGGTAGGTAGGTGAAGCAAGGATTTTACAACATTTTGTATGAATAGGTTGGTTGGTAGTCAGGAAAGTGAGGAAATGTAATTGCGAAAATAAGTGACCATGTCCAGAGAGAGAGAGAGAGAGAGAGAGGATGAAGGGCGAAGGAGGAGGAGGTGGAATGGATGATGGGGGGGAGAGGAAGAGTAAGTGGAGGGTGGAAGGAGGATAACTATGAAAATATGGAGACAAAAACTTATCTAAATTACCTGACATACAGCAAAAGCATTGTCATATGCCCATGGTCTTCTGCTGGTTGTTTAATAATTATAAACCATACTGCATTGAAGCACACTTTATATAAATCCCCAGGTTCATAAGAGAGGTTGCTGCACGGTTCTGGATGGGGATGGGGGAGGAAGGGGAGAGGTAGGGGGAGGAAGGAGGGAGGGAAGGTAGGGCAGGGGTAGGGGGACGGGGGAGGAGGCAGGGAGAGGCCGGTATGCGGGTGGGGGAGATGCGTGAAATCTGGATGCTCATGGGAGGAAACGTTCCTTTCAGATGTATTACCTAGTCAATCAGTTATTCCCTCTTCTGTCAGTCCTCCAATAATTATACACCAGAATTAATGCTGCAGGTGTTATTTGAGGGTTGTAATTAGCTGAAATTATTGAAGTGACGGCGGCTGAGCTGTGTGGTGATGGAGGGGGGAGGGGAGATGCAGAGAAGAGCCGTGAAATATGTACTCCGATGCCGTCGTTAAATATGAAGTCTATTTTTTACCAACTAATCCTCAGTTTCCATAGAAAATATTAAGGCAGACTGTAATGAGGATGAAGCTATTTGTGTAGTGAGACAGGATAGGTGGCCGTACTATTGTTTCTTAGTCCCTGTTTAAACTATTTAATAAGTCAACAAATTAATGGTAAGCTCATCAGGGGATACTTGTCGGCTATGGGCTTCTGTTTCCGGGATAGTGGCCGACTCTTACCTCGTCTAGTGTGGAGTCGATGGATTTCCGTATTTTTTTTCCCCTGTGTTTTTGCGTGTGTTATGAGAAGAATTGGATTATTAGGAGTCGAATCGAGAGTTAAAGTGACTTGCAGTGGTCGTGAGGGTGACACAGAAGGGGTCAGGGTGTCGAAGGAGTGTTATTAAGGTAAGCAAAGGGATACACGTGATGATGTTACAGGTATCATCTTGTCGGCAGGTCGGTATGTAATTAGGTGAAGCAAAGAATTTATCATATTTCATGTCAGTAGGTAAGTTTGTAGTTAGGAAAGAAGAAATGTAATTAGGTTAGTAAGTGGCCATGTAGAGTGAATGAAGAATGAGAGACTGAATAGGAGAGTGTATGTAAGTGAGATGGAGGGAGAGGAAGAGTGAGAGACCAAGGATGAGAAGGAGGGGGTGGGGTGGAGTTGTATAAGAGAATGGGGTATGTGAATTGGAGAGGAGCCAGCCTAATGGCGGAGGATTGGATGACATGGAAGCGATTCGTCTCTGAACACCCGTTTGTGGAATGTCCGGCTCTTACTAGATAGAAAATATAGATAGAAAATAAGGGCAAAATTACACGTGATGACATGCACTTGTGGATAGTTAGTTTATCCGATTGAAAAAATACAGACAGGTAAGCAGGTAAGTAAAGGAAGGAATTACAAGGTGGTATGAAATTTAAAGGTAGATGACTACGAAGAGGAGCCGCGGTGGCCTGGTGATAACGTGTTCGACTTGCGATATATTGTACGTGTGCTCTCCGTCTATGATTTCGTTCTAACGTACTGTTATCATTAGATTCACTTTAAAACCATACCTTTGTTACCCAAGATCTTTTGTGATTGAACTTTTACAATTAGTGATAGAGTAATTGTGGGCTAAGGCGTGAGTTTTTTTTCTTTTTTTTTTCTAATCGGCTCTCTGCTGATTCCATGTATAATTATTTCCTATCTACAGACCTGTCTGTCTGTTTATCTGTTCATCGGTCTGTCTATGATACCGTTTCATTCCAGTAGTGATACTGAGCCACTTAGTAACAAATCCACCTACCTTGACACATGATTCTGTGCTGTTGGGAAAACCTATTACTGTATTCAGCAGTTTACAACTTACACCTCACGTACCAAATTCCATGATCCCTTTTGGTTCATAGTGTCATACTTACACATCCAAATCCATGTGTCACCATACTCTCTAACTTGGCTTGAAATTGTTGTCTCTCCGTCCTGAATGCTTGGTTTTTAAAATTAATGTTGGAATACGATGCCATTAACGACGTGCAGTGGGAAGGATGTAGAGTCGTAGCACTGTCTTTTTCAACCACTGAGCAACATAAACTAAGCAACAAAAGGACGAAAATCTGTGCCAAGATAAGTTACAGAGTGAAGTATTCGTCGATCATTCATACATGGTGTCTCCGATGTCAGTTTTATTTCATATATTCTATTCACATATCCCGTATTGCTCACGGAACCACTGTCCATCGTTCACCAGGAATTCATATGTCCCTTTACTGCAGTGGTTTTTATATTTTTTCTTATCTCTTGACAATCTTGACTCTGGAGACTTTATCGAACTAGTTAGGTTATATATGGCGTACCCTAACCTAGTCCACGTCTTGAGTTGCACAAAGTCGTCGAATGGCTAGCAAGATTGAAACTAAAACAGATGTCAACGAATGAAAATAGAACCAAAATATACAGTAAGTACGATGACAAAAGCTATCACAGTACCGATTACATTAAGTCTATCGCACCCTTAACCACACCGACACAGCAGTAATCCAGTCAGCAGCCAGTGTACAAGAAAAAGGCGAAATTCTACCGTAAGAGAGACAATAGGAGAGTTGACGGTACTGATAGACATTAAATCCATCCCACCATTACTCACGACACCCACTATATTATACACCACACCAACACGACAATGATGAAGTCCGCAGTAGACTGAATGATAAAAGGGTTTGACAGTATGGATAAACACTGAACTCATCCCATTACCCAGAACACTTGGTCTGTTATTCACCTCCCTAACAGGACAGCGACCCAGTCAAACAGTAGCCAGAATAATAAAACGCTATGACCTTACTGATACACGATAAATTCATTCCACTGCCCACAATACTAGGGCTATTATTCACCTCACCAGCACGACAGCGATCAATTCAGCAGTAGCCAGTGTACAAGAACGTCGTGACCTGCTGGACGTGGTTGAGCAGGCCGGCAGCAGGTCAATTGAACTTTAAACTGATGACTCGCAAAGATGAAGGAAGTTTGGAGATAAGGCTTTTTCGATTCATTTTGCTAATTTCACGTCCCTTCAGGTGTAATAGTTGTTTCTTCCTCGATAATTTGTGGTTTCATGCCGTATGCTATATTACTGTTGGAGTGGAGCGAAGGGCTTGTTTTCCCGTCAATTAGTGAAGCTCCCTAACACCTCTTCCTGAGCTATTTAATTGGTTATTACACTTTGCTATCCTCTGCTGTGTTATCTTAATCTTTCTAATAATATTTAAATCATCCAAATATCACCACACGTCACAAATAACGTACAGCAATACATAAATCGGCCATATCCAAACAAATCGCTAAGGAAGAGGTGCTTGGGAGCCTCCTCAAGGAATAAGAATACGAGCCAGAATGTTGTGTTATTCATCTGGTTGATACTGTATCTGACGTAAAATAATCTGCTACTTTTCTGAATACCTAATACAGCCATAGCAGCGAAATTATATACTGATGATATTTTGTACTTATTGACGGCTAGAATATCCTTTTCAGCAGAGTGAAATAATCTTGTGTTGGCCTGTATTATATCCCTTAGTTGTGTCCTCAGCAGCGGTAGGATTAACGAGACTAGAAATAATGGTATAGCTTTGTGTTGCTGTTTATTGTATTTCCTTTCCTGTCGGTTTCTCTCTCTCTCTTTCTCATGTATATTACTTAGTTTTAAACCAAACTTTTTCACCGTCCTCCCATGTGATTCTTCCTCTCTCACCTCCCATTCGTTTAAGTCCCCTTCTTCGTCTCCTCTGAAGAGAGAGAGAGAGAGAGAGAGAGAGAGAGAGAGAGAGAGAGAGAGGCAGGGAGGGATGAGATCACCTCCTTGTTCTGCTTGGGAAATTAATTTATTGTGCCAGGTCGTTAACTCTGGGACTTAAGGGACTATTCTCTCTCTCTCTCTCTCTCTCTCTCTCTCTCTCTCTCTCTCTCTCTCTCTCTCTCTCTCTCTCTCTCTCTCTCTCTCTCTCATAGTTCTTGTAGTAAAGGAAGGATAACTTAAATTACTCTCTTTTCGAGATTTAAACATTGATAATTTATGCAGTTTTTTTTTTTTTTAGCTCATGTTTTCCTCAATGTCAAGAGCTTTTCCTGTTTCTGAATTTCTGACGTCACTAGTTACTCAGTTTTCATTTTATTATGCCCTGTTATACACGTGGGTGCCAGGGAGAGGCGCCTTCAGGTGATGGCACGAAAATAACCAGGCGACTTAACTGCTTGGTTATACAAACGTCCATTATTTGCATTTTACTTTTCATTTTTACGTGTACAAAATAACTTAATGCACATACACACACACATACACACACACACACACACACACACACACACACACACGTATGCATATAAATAAATAATAAATTAGGTTGAAGTCTCATTGCACAGGTCTAGAAGTTCATCTGCTTCTTTACTCTCGGTGTGTGTGTGTGTGTGTGTGTGTGTGTGTGTGTGCCGTCTTCAGAGCCAGTATGCAGTCTAAGCACGTGCGGGGCTGGATGTAAACCGGTTTGGAACGTGTCGCCGTCGTCATCATCATCATCATCTTCACTTTCTGTCCTTGTCCTCCTTTCTCTCACCCTTCTTTGTGTGTGTGTGTGTGTGTGTGTGTGTGTGTGTGTGTGTGTGTCCCCTTAATTGGTTTTCCATGCTATCTTTTCCTTCTTATTTTTTTCCTCCTTTTATCTTTTTAATTTCTCATTTTATCTTTAGACTTTCCTATCGTCCTTCCAGTTTCTCTCTCTCTCTCTCTCTCTCTCTCTCTCTCTCTCTCTCCGCCATTTCTACCCCTTCTAATTAATTTAAGTGTTTATTTCTCTACTTTCTCCAATATTCGTCCCTTTTCTGTATCTTCCGTCCTCCATTAACCGTGTCATTGCTAGAATTTCTCTTGACTGTACGAAATTATCTGGTATTAGCCGAAATAAAATCGTGGGCGTACAAGTAACAGAGAGGTTACTTGATTCTCTCTCTCTCTCTCTCTCTCTCTCTCTCTCTCACACACACACACACACACACACACACACACACACACACACACACACATCTTACTCCTCACTTCCCCTTCCAGCGTTCCCCCCAGCATTCCCCTCACGCATATAGCCAAGGAGCTTCATAAAACAAGCTCTTGGTGGGTTAAGAGCTGCCTTGATCGATGGCTCTTTTATTGTGCTCTTGTGTTGTGCTTCTTATTATCATTGTTGCTCGATGGTAATGGTGATGCTTGATGTTATCGCTCTTGTTATTACCGTCATTGTTTGCGGTGCTTGCGATTGTGACGACTTACTACGCTAGGGCTTTGGGGGCTGGGTTTTGTTTTGGTTTTATTATTGTTATTTTCATTTATGTTTATTTTATTATTATTATTATTATTATTATTATTATTATTATTATTACAACAACAACAACAACAACAACTACTACTACTACTACTACTACTGCTGCTGCTGCTGCTGCTGCCGCTATTATTGTTATTATTTTGGTGATGAGAATATTATTCTTTATTATTATCATTATCTATTATTATTATTATTATTATTATTATCATCATCATTATTATTGTTAACTATTATTTTTTCTTTGCAGATACATGGAATTGCAAGAGGTCAGTAACATTGAGAAGAAACTGTCCCTCCGTCAAGATCATGAGATAAAAAAAAAAAATCCTATATATTAGAGAGTGTGCGTAGATATTTGAAACACTGTCCCAGTTTCCAAAGTTATCGTTATCTGAAACTTGATCCCAGTGTCTGAAACTTTATCTCAATATCCGAACTTTATCTCAGTGTCCGAAACTTGATCCCAATGTCCGAAACTTGATCCTAGTGTCCGAAACTTGATCCCAATGTCCGAAACTTGATCCCAATGTCCGAAACTTGATCCCGGTGTCCGAAACTTGATCCCAGTGTCCGAAACTTAATCCCAGTGTCCGAAACTTGATCCCAGTGTCTGAAACTTGATCCCAGTGTCCGAAACTTAATCCTAGTGTCCGAAACTTAATCCCAGTGTCCGAAACTTGATCCCAGTGCCTGAAACTTGATCCCAGTGTCCGAAACTTGATCCCAGTGTCCGAAACTTAATCCCAGTGTCCGAAACTTGATCCCAGTGTCCGAAATATGATTTGAAAAGATGGAAGTGAGTGAGAAGTGAAAGGAAGAGGAAAGGTGATGCCCGCCAGGAGACGACAATGGTGAGTGTTTCTTCGTTAGTGGTGTGTGCTTGTTGTAGTAGTAGTTGTTATTGTTACTGTAGTTAAAATTCTCGTTTAAGTACCCTATGTAAGCAGTATAAGAAATTTTAAAAGTTTCGCAGTTCAGAGTACGCTATATTCTCCGAAATTTTATGGCACGTTCGTACAATTACAAGTATAAACAAAGATATCTTGAGGTAAAGGTGAATTATCAGGGTATCTTAAATCACCCAAAGAAAACTGTTAAGTAGGCTACACCCATTAGCATACAGAGGCACAGCGTCCTGACCCGATTTTCATACATACTGTTATCCAGAATTAATATGAAAATCGTCAGAACCTACAGTACCCAATATAAAAATCATCAGAACCTTCAGTACCCAATATAAAAATCATCAGAACCTTCAGTACCCAAGTATTCCTTTGAGTCAGCATGTTGGTCCCAGTGAGCCTTTGCATTTTCAAGTAAGATCATTAGCAAATCTGAAGTAATGGCACTTGCTTTAGAACGATGCCATCCTCATCAGAAAGCTTAGTAATATACAAGTAAGTAATTTTGTTATATCGTGAAAAATATGCCGTATTATAAACAGCTGTTCCTTGAAAAATATGCATTCATTGGAAAATCATGTACCGTATTCATTTCATATCTCATTTGCCCAAATCATCATTTTCCGATATTGGCAAAGTTAACTTCCTGCATTCTCCTTTGGACAAAGATATGCCGGTATATACTTATGGACAAAAAAACCTTAAAGCTGATTAGGCCTATTCAGTTATCATCAAGCTTAACAGAGAAAAATGTGCACTGTTGCTTAACACAGATGTTTATATAAAAATACAGGCTCATGTACAGTATGCTGCAGCGTGTAATAAAATATAAATAAGTTGCTTACAAATATCCTTCATCATAAGAAAACTTGATACCACTAGTGTATCTTCGACGAGCAAACAATTTTGTCAGCAAATCACATATTTGAACTTAAGAACGTGTCAAATTGCAAACTTAGGAACTTTTTTGTATATAATCAGCAGATTTAGGAACATTTCCATGGTGTTAGTTTTTCAGACTTAAAATCTAATGAAGGGTGGTCTTCTTTAGTCACACAAACATCGTGAGCGTTGACTGAATACCGTATGTGAAACAAAGATTTTTTTTTAAAGATGTATCGACTTGTATGGCTCTTTAAGTGTGAAACATAACAAAATATATACTGTACAGTATTTTGTTTCGTTTCCGTCGACAAGACGTTAAGTTATGCTTTAATAAAATGTGTACATCATAGTAACCATGATTAAGGCGTGAAAAAGTTGCATAAGAATATTTTCCTCCCAGTGTGTCTGCATCCGCAGCAAATTTGTCCTTACCCTGTGTGTGTGTGTGTGTGTGTGTGTGTGTGTGTGTGTGTGTGTGTGTGTTTAAACTATATTGTTCATTTTCCTATGCACTTTCATTTTCATACCCCTGTCATTTATTATCCTTTGTTTTCATGTCTCCTCCTCCATTTCTTCTATCTCTATATCCATTTTCTTATTTACACCCCACCTATTTCCAGTTTCTCACCTTTCGTTCTTTCCTACATCTCCCTTTACCTTCCCCTCTCACTCCCTCGTTTTATATATATATATATATATATATATATATATATATATTCATGACACCCCACCATTTTTTTTTCTTCCTCATTCCTCCTCCATTTTCTATTTTTCCCTCCTTTCCTCCCCCCCCTTTCTCTGTCTCTCTCTCTCTCTCTCTCTCATAATTCCTGTTTCATAATTCGTATTTCATATCTTAGAACTTTACCCCTCTTCTTCCTCTTCTCCCCTCCCCTCCCTTCCTCCCTCCCTTCATATCTCCCCCATTTTACTTCATTTCTCCGTCCACCGTTCCATCTTCACCTCGTTCCTCCCCAGTGCCCCACTTCTCCCTCCTTTCCTCCCTCTTCTTTCTCCTCTTCCCCTCCCCCACATCCAGCCGGGAGCAAGTCATCACAGTAACATGCATCTCTCTCCCTCCCACTTTCCCTCCCCCTCCCTTCCCCTCTCTTCTTCCTCCCCTCCCCTCCCCTCCCTTCCCCATCTCATTTCTCCTCTCTCCTCCTGCCTTCTTTCCTTCTCCCATCTCTCCCTCACTTTTCCCCTATTCCTTCCCCTCTCGTCCCCCTTTTCCGCCCCTCCCTCCCCCCCTCTCCCTCTTTTCCCCCCTCCTTCTTCCTCTTCCCCCCCATATTTCTCCCCACCCCACCATCCCTTCCCCATTCCTGTTCTCCCATTGTTTTCATGCTTACCTTTCCACCCCATCTCTCTCTCTCTCTCTCTCTCTCTCTCTCTCTCTCTCTCTCTCTCTCCATTCTTTCATTTCTCTCAGCTCTTACTCCATCCTCGTCCTTAATCTCACCTCCCATGTCTTCACTTTTTACCTGCCGACTCCATCCTCATATTTACCGTATCTCCAGTATATTCTTTCTTCTTATTCTCATTCTCTTATTCTCCTTTATTAACTTCCCGCGTTTCTGTTTCTCTTCGTACTCATTTCTCTTTTCTCCAGCATACTGATTTTCTCCTATTCCTCGCTCCATTCCATTTCTCATATAATTTTCTCGTTCACTTCCTTCCTGCCTTCCCACCTCTTTCTAGCCTTTCTATCCTTTTCATTGATTTTTTTCCTCATTTTCCATTCTTAGCTCCTCCTTCCGTCCTTTTCTTTCATACCATTTCCCCTTTTTCTCTCATTTCTCCCTCAATAGCTTCCTTTTCCCATACTGCCCCACTTTGTCTTGCCTTCCTAATCCCATTTTTTTTCTACTTTCCTATCTCTTTTCTGTTACATCTCCCCCTGTTCTCTTCTTTCTGTTATTGCTTCACTTCATTCTCTTTCTCTCTGGCTTCCCTCCTTCGTTTCGTTTTTCTTTTTACCTTCTTAGCTCACTCTGTCTCTCCATCCTTTTCCTTTTATTTTCCTTCTCCACTCCCCGTCTCTCTCACTTCCTCCCTCCATCCCTTTCAGTCTCTCTCGTCCACCATTCCATCCTTCTCATTTGTATCTTCCTACACCTTCCCTATAAATCGAGGTGCTCTTTCACTCCTTGCTAATCCTCTTTCTCTCTGTCCTCCTCCTTTATTCTGTCTACCCTCACTTCACTCACCGTTGCTCCAGCTCATGTCATTTCTTCCATTCTTTTCTCAGCCTCATTCCCTCATCTCTCCCTCCCTCTTCCCCTCATTTCATTCCCATTTCCCGAACCTCCATTCCCTTCCACCTTACCTACTTCTCCTTTCCACCTCCGTTTTCCTCGTTCCTTCTTCCTTCCTTTTTCCTTCTTGCTTCCTTTTTCCTCCCTCCTTCCCCTTCCCTCCCTTCTGCTTGGCCTTTCCTCCCTCTTTCCCCTTCCCTTTCCCCTCTCCACGCCCTCTCCACCTTCCTTTCCCCCCACCCACCTTCCCCTCCCCTCCCTTTCACCTTCCCCTCCCCTCCCTTCACCTTCCCCTCCCCTCCTTTCACGTTCCTCTTTCCCTCCCCTCACTTTCCTCTCTTCCTCCTCCAACCTCCCTCTTCCCCTCCCACTACCTCCCCCTCCTCCCTCCCTTCTTCCCTTCCCCCCACCTCCTCCCCCTTCTTTATCCTCTCAGTCTCCTCCACCTTCCCCTCAAGGCGTTTTCTCTCCCCTCATTTGTCTGTTCCCAGCCTCCCCTCTTCACTCTTCCCCCCCATCCCCTATTGTCCCCTCCCTCACCCCCCATCTCACCTACCTTCCGGCCAGAGTCGGTTCTCTCTCTCTCTCTCTCTCTCTCTCTCTCTCTCTCTCTCTCTCTCTCTCTCTCTCTCTCTATCTCCCGCGCCCCCCCTGCCCCCCACAGCCCTCCCTAAGCCAGTATGCAGGGCGGGTCTGTTGCCATTACTCCGATTTTCAATATGGAGAGGAATGCTGGTCTTGTAGCCCTGTCTATCACGGAGGGTAATTTGGAGGCGTGGAGGGGCTGCAGGGAGGAAAAGGAGGGAGGGAGCTGGAGGAATGGAGGGGACGGAGGGATGGAGGAATTGTAGAAATGGAGGGGAGGGAAGAGGGAAGTAGGAATGACATGTAGGGACTGAAGGATTGGAGAGAGACCTGAGAGAGGCGTGGAGGAGCTGCAGGGAAGAAAAGGAAGGAGGGAGCTGGAGGAGGGGACGGAGGGAGGGAGGAATTGTAGAAACGGAGGGGAGGGAGGAGGGAAGTAGGAAGGGAGGAATAAAATGGAAAGAAGGGACTGTGTAGAGAAGAGAGAGGCGTAGGGGGTTGCAGGGAGGATAGGCAGTGGGGGTGAGGAACTGAAGTAGAAGGGAGGGAGAAATTATAGAAGTGGAGGGAAGGTTGGAGGATGGGGATGTAGAGAGAGGAAAAAAGGGTGTGGAGGCAAGGAGGGAGGAAAGAATTGAAGAAATGAAGGGGAGGAAGGAAAGAAGAAGAGAAGGAAGGAAGAGAAAGAGGAGTTGGAGAAATGGAGGGGTGAGGGAAACAGGGAGACTAGAGGGAAGAAAAGAGAAAGGGTTGGAAGAATTGGAGTAAAGGAAGAAGGAAGAGACAGGGGGAGAAAATTTTGGAGTGAGGAGAGACGAAAGGAGCAAGGGCGAAGGGTTGGGGGTTGTGGATGTAGGGGAAAGTTGTGGGTAGCAGAAGTGGATGTGTGGGTACTGGTTTTCCTCTGTACCGAATTGTCTTGCAGTGGCAGGTATAATGTTCCCTAATTAGGACTTTGATGGTACTTTGGGAATTTTGATGAGTGCTTCTAACCTTCCCTGTGAGGATTTTCTCTCCTATTTCTGGCCTTCAAACACCTTCATTTCTATACTTCAACTTCATCGAGGTTTTTCTCCTTTTACAGCATATTTCATGTACGGTATCTCAGTAACAGGAAAAGACAGTGCTATAGTTTTACGTTGTTTTCATAGCACTTCTTCCTGAGTAGCTTCATATTTTAGTGGTAATCTATTGTTATAAATTAGTACTTGGATAGATATCAATTTTAGGCCAAGTTAGAGTAAAACGAGTAAATTTAAGAGACTGTGAAATTTGGATGTACCCGTAGCCATCTTTACTCCCTGTAATGCAAGAGACTTTCCTCTAAATATGTAAAAAGCTTCTGGAAGTAATAAAGATAAACTAAAGAAGACCAGCATATTAAAGGAAGTAAAGTCACAGTCTGAAGTTCATCTACATTAAAAAAAAACAAAAAACAGACTGAAGTTACAGGAAGATTTTTTTTTTTTTTTTAATTTACACCGTCACGAAACTGTTTAAAATACAGAAGATCTCGTTAAACTAATCAGCAGTTATTCAGACGGGTTAGGAAACAGCTGAGTTAGTGCTGAGCCGCGAAAGTGTAAGGGAACTATTGACGGCCTGGAGGTAACCATAATGTGACAGAAAATGGAATTGGGTGAAACGGGTGGAGGTGGGCGGTGTTCGCGTGTGTGGCTGAGATGAGGGGGGATGGATACGCTACCCCCCCCTACCACACACACACACACACACACACACACACACACACACACACACACACACACACACACACACGCTGACACTGATGTCACCCCCTCCGGTTTGTGAATACGCTCATACCCTTCCTCGTTTCACATCCACATTCCACTCCCCCCCCACTCTCTCTCTCTCTCTCTCTCTCTCTACGTCCATCCCCCCTCCCCTCCCCCTCTGCTTCTTCCCCTCCATGTGTCTGAAACTGTCCTCCCCTCCTTCCTTCCTCCCTAGCTCCCTTCTTTCCTCGTCACCCCTTCGGCTCCTCCCTATTCCCTCCCTCCTTCCTATGTCACCCTTTTGGTATTCAGAGACCCTTTGGTTTCTGAATACACTCCCGGCCTCACAGTACACCTCCGATCTCTGAATACACCCTTCGATCTCTCAGTATACTTCCTCTCCTTTCTTAATACACTTTGGCCTCTGAATATAGTCCCCCATTCTCTTGCATACCTCTTTAAATACACCTTCCCCTACGTGGTCTCTGAATGCTCTCTATCTCTGAATTCACTCCTGTTTTCTTCAGTGCCCCTTTTCTCCCCCTTCCCTCTCCACGGTGTCTGCATATGCCCCTTCCCCTCCCTCCCCCTTATTCCCCCCTTCACATCCCAGTGCCTTCAAGCTATTTCTTCAATTTGGTCACTATTTCTACCCCCTCTTCAACCCCCCCCACCTTCTTTTTGTCTCCCCCCTCCTCACTTCCCCCTCCCTCCCTCCCTCCCTCCTTTTCTTCCTTCTTCCCTTTTTTTATTGTCCTCTCTTCCTCGTTTTCTTCGCCCTGTCTATGCATTCCTCGCTTTCTCCCTCAGCCTTCTTATCTTATCTTCTTCGTCTTACTTTTGTTCGAATCCAATGCCCTTCCTTATTCTATTCACCTTCCTTCATTCATTTACTTTCTCTCTTACATCCTTCCTGCTTTCTCTCTCTCTCTCTCTCTCTCTCTCTCTCTCTCTCTCTCTCTCTCTCTCACTGTCTTCATTCCTTCCTTCTGGACCTGGGCTTCTTTTCTTCAGTCCTTTTCCTCCTCTCTTAGTTCCTGCCTCTCGTCTCACCTCCTTCTCTGCTCACGTCTTCCTTCTCCATCTTTCCTTTGGTCTTAATCCATCCCTCCTTACCTGCCTTCCTCTCTTCTTTCCTCCTCCTCTCTCCCTCTTTTTCTCCCACCTATCATCATTTCTTCTCCCTGATTCCTTCATCCACTTTTCCTCCCCCATTCCTTCATCTAGTTCTTCAAACCTCCGTGCTTTTCATTCCCACCCCTTTTCATCCTCCCTTTCCACCATCTTCTCATATCTTTCGTTCTCCGCTCCTCACTTCTGTATCGCCCTCTCCCTCCTTCCTTTTCCTCTTTTTTTTTTTTTTTTCTTGTCTCCCTCTCCTCCCTCTGACCTGTTGCATCTCTCCATTGCCTCCTCCAACAATCCCTTTACCGCCTACCTTTTCCGCTTCTCCCCCCTAATTCCCCACTCCTTAATTCCCCTCCCCCCGCCCCCCCCGACCCCCCTGGGCTGATGATAAGGCACGCGGCCGCCCCTCACGACCCGCCCCCAGCCTCGCCCCCAGCACACCCAGACGTTCCACCCGCCACGCCCCCACCACAAAATACACCCGCGTACCCCCACCACTCGCATCCCTCCCTACCCTCACCCGATCAGACTACCTGCGGTTTTATTGGGTTCCAGTCCAGACTTCTCAATATATATATATATATATATATATATATATATATATATATATATATATATATATATATAGGCTGTTCAGTTCTGGTGTGATCTTATGTGTTTTATAGTTCAAAAAATAAAGAACCAAAGGCTGAATGTACAAAGGTTGTCCCAAAGAAGTATAAAGAAAGTGAAATAAGTAAAAAGATCCATTCATTTATGTATGAATGCAATGCGTCCATCTGTGCTAAACTGATGATCTCTAACCCCTTCAGATCGGTTGATGGCCACATGTAGTCAGACTAAAGGGTTGATTGAACAATTAACCAAGGCGACTCATTCCTGCCTCATATCTAAGACTCACTGAAGTCCATGCACCCACAGCTTAGTGTTCAAATTGTGGGAGTGGACCAGTTCTCTCAGGTGAACACAAACTGGCTATTGTTCCTCACGATGCCTCACCATCCTCATGCCTTGTGTCACATTCCACTCCTGCTCCTCATTTCACAAGTCTCTCTCTTTCATTTTCCAGTATTTTTTTTTAAACAATTTTATCTTTACTTTCATTACTATAATCCCTTAAGATTCCTCACCTTTGCTCCATTTCTCACGTCACATTCCTCACCTGTATCCTTAAAATATCGTGGCTTTATAGTTTCTTATTTTTTTTCTAACCCATCTCCGACAGCACCCCACATTCTCCATCTCATTCCATTACGTCACATTCCTCGCATTGTTCCTCATGCCTCACATTCACTCCTCTCTTATCTCTCATTCCTTCACTGCTCTGTCGTCTAGCTTTATTTTATCATGCCACTTTTATATCATTCCTTGAAATTCGTAAATGAGGAGGAATGGTAGATGATACACAAAGAAACTATACTACACTCTGTTCTCTTTAACTTGGCCTAAAATTGCTATTCTTCCACCTTGAATGCTGAGATATAACAATAGATTAACACTAGAATATGATGCTGGTCACGATGGTGTGCTATAGAAAGAGAGACACAGTACTGTCTTTCTTTGCCACTGAGCTACGTGACTTAACTGAGTTCGAATGTGAGGTGGAGAAAAGGAAGTGAGTTAGAGATGTCTGAAGAGAGTTAGAAGAAGGGGATGAAGGATGGAAATATTACTGAATATTTTACTAAGAGCAGTTAATGCAAAGTGAGGGAAAATTAATCAAAAGAAATGTAATAAAAGAATGAGAGAGAGAGAGAGAGAGAGAGAGAGAATGGCATATCAGTGACCCAGGCAGTAAGGGAAGATGGATGAGTGGAAATATTAGACTATGAGATGAAAAGGGGAAGAGGAGGGATGAAGAGAAGAAATAGAGAGAGAGTGGGAGGTAGGAAAACAGGAGAGGGGTTAAGAGGAGAAGGAGAATGAGTGAAAATGAGAGACTGAAAAAGGAGGAGGATGAAAAGGAAATAGGTAAAGAGAACGATTGAAAAAAAAAAAAAAAGGATGGAGGGAGAGGGGAGAGCGAAGGAATAGATGGAGGACAAGTAGAAGAGATGGATGAAAATTAAAAACAGTAGAAGGAAGTTTAAGTAAATAAGAAAAAACAAAAAGAAAAGGGAGAAAGAGGAGAAGAAGAAGAGAATTTGTATAAGTAGTAGGCAGGAGAGAGAGAGAGAGAGAGAGAGAGAGAAGAATGAGATCAGGTGGAGAGACATTTGGAAGAGATGGATGGAGAAAGTATGATGGATAGAGGAATGGCGAGTGGGGGAGAGAGATGGAGAAGAAAGGGAGGGAGAGAGACAGGTGAGGGATGAGGGCTGGGGGGTGATGGATGGGTGGGGGCTAGAGGGTGGGTGAGGGTGAGGGGTAATGAGGGATGAAATAATATGGGGAGGGGCAGGAGGGTGGAGAAGTTGGGGGTAGTGAGGTGGGGGATGAAGTGGTGGGATGGGGAAGTCAGGGATGGAGTGGTGGGGTAAGGTAGGTAGAGTTGTGAAGGGTAGGGGTGAGAGGATCAGGGAGAGGGATGATGAGGGGAAAAATAGGTGGGAGGACCAGTAAGATGGCGGTAGTGGGGGTATAGGAGGGGTATAGGGGTGAGGGATGAGGGGTATCGTGGGGTGAGGGGGGTCAGGGAGAAGGGTGATGAGGGAAGAAATAATACCGGGAGGAGTAAAAAGGTGAGGGGGGAGCGACGTGGAGTGGGGGTGTTTGGATAGTGGGATGGGGAAGTGTACATGTAGTGGTAGAGGGGAGGAAGTGAGGGGAGAATTACGACGTGAAGGGGTAGTGAGGTGAGGGGAAGGGTGTGAAAGAGGCCGATGATGAGAATAAAACGAACCGATATATTATTTTTTTATCATGTTCTCTGGAAACTGCCACACCTTCCATATGTGGGAAAAGAAAATTGGATAATGACGATGTTAATAGGAAAACAGGAAGAAAAAATGGGGAGGCGGAGACTTTGGAGGAGGAGGAGAAGACGAAAAAAAGAACAAGCCGTTCAGAGGGATGGATTCTTCACGTTCCTCAGTCCTGCCCCTTCCTCACGATCCCCCCTCCAGCGTTCCTCCATTCCTCCATCTATCACTCCTCCATCCATCCCTTCATTCCTCCCTCCATCCATCCCTCTATCCATCCATCCCTCTATCCATCCATCCCTCTATCCATCCCTCCTTTCCTCCGTTCCTCCATCCATCCTTCGCTTTCCTCCCTCCGTCCACTCTTTTCTCCACCTTTCATCTCCATTTACATTTTGTTTTTCTTTTCCTTTCTCCCTTCTATTTCTGTTCTTTCTTTCCTCTCTCCTCCACTTTTTTCTTCTCCATTCGTGTGTCTTTCCACCCACCTTGTACTTTTTCTTCCTCTTTTCGTATCTCCCTTTCTCTTTTTCTCTTTATTTCTGTCTTTTTCCTCTTTCCTTCCTACATACTTTCCTTGCCTTCCCTTTTCACCTTTCCTACCACGTCAGCTGCGATCTTTCTCCTCCCCCCCCAAAGCCCCGTCTCCCCCTCCTCACGCCCCTTCCGCTGCAGGGGTGCTATTATAGAGAGGAGGGGGAGGGGGGAGAAGGGAGGAAGGGGCAGGGGTCATAGGGAAGGGAGAGGTGGAAGAGTGTGGCCAAGGGGGAGGGGGAGAAGGACGGGGGGGGAGGAGGAAGGGGGGAGGGAGAGGAGGAGGGATGGGATGGTCAAGAGGGAGGGGGAAGGAGGGGGAGGGAAGTGTGATGTACGGACAATAAGGAAATGCCAGACTTGATTCACATTACACTACATTTTTTATTTCATTGTCTGTTTATCTGTTGATCACTAATTCTGTCCATTTATCTGCGGTATTTGCCCATCATCCTGCCTGTCCATCCGTCGGTCTGGCAATATAATACTACATTTTTAAAGAATATGTGTTGTGCATTTATTTACACTGAACTGAGGA
Source organism: Coenobita brevimanus (assembly GCF_032717465.1). Classification (NCBI taxonomy): domain Eukaryota; kingdom Metazoa; phylum Arthropoda; class Malacostraca; order Decapoda; family Coenobitidae; genus Coenobita; species Coenobita brevimanus. Next base: position 58,322,873 of record NC_136954.1, on the reverse strand, counting down.
AAAAAATAGCCAAAAATATTTTGAAATTGCTCCTCAGTACAGTTAGTCAGTAATTGGGTATCTCTTAAAAGGTTAAAGGGTATGTATTATCAGGCCTACATAGCCTTAGGTAATTTAGGTATGTAATAATAATTAACATGAGTAACAACAGAAGCAAGGATATCTATCTCTGTCACTGTTTGTCTGTCTCGACACGTACATAGAGAGAGAGAGAGAGAGAGAAAATCAAACACTGACAGCACTCGGCAAAGACTGAAGGTACCGGGATATGTCCGAAAGTTTGGTATATATAGCTAAGAGAAAGGAAATATGTAATAGGAAGGGAAGCTAGGTATAGGTAATAGAAAGGAAAGTTAGTATCATAATAGAAAGGAGAGTTAGAAAGATATGTAAGAAATCTACCAACATAATATTGGAATTACGGTCCAAGTCGGGCGTAAAGTTTTTTATCATCGCAATAAACACATTTTCAGTATTTTGGTATAATTCTTCCATTTGAGCAATTCATGGCAGCGTGAAAACAAAACACATTAATGCGGAATGTTGCCTTGGGAACGGGAAAAGCGAAAGAATTAACAATTTAAAAATGGAGAGTCGCCTAGAAAAGAATATAATAAGTGTAAGAAAAATGAACGTAGAAGAAAATATATCAAGGAAACGCGTAGAAGAGAGAATATAGGTAAATAAAATATACTGAAAAAGGAAAAAAAAAATGTATGAGAATCTTACTCACGTAGAAGAGAAAAAATTATATTAACAAAATACACACGTAGAAGCGAAAAACAAAAAAACAAAGCATAAAACAGGCTAGAGTGGCTCTATACTGTATGGCCATGTCTATTAGTCAGTCAGTCTATCTATCTGTCTGTCTATCTATGTGTCTGTAAACAAATAACACACGTAGGAAAGAAAATGAACAAAACAAACCAACATAGAAAAACAGTGAAATACAAGAGCAGCAGAGACAAAAATTTCATGCAAACTGAAATCCCGAGAGCATAAAATAATAATGTTTTCAGTTGTGGGACGGACAGGATTTTTCTCACCTTCAACTTTTCGTCATATTTTCCCGCTGGGTTTAATCTTCGTCATTGACCTTCTTCCTTTTCTGTGTGTCCCTTGGAAAAAAAAGAGGAGGTTAGGAATGTAAGGTTTGTGTCACGTGGGTCTTGTCTGAATAAAATCGTCAGTTATTAGCTAGAAGAGAGAGAGAGAGAGAGAGAGGGAGGGAGGGAGGGAGATTTAAAGAGAAAATTATGTCTGTGAAAAGCGGATAGGAAAAAATTGTGAAAGTAGTAAACGGAAGGAAGGCTGAAAAGAGTGGATGGATAGAATAGTGGATGGAAGGAGGGATGGAGGGAATGGATGGAGAGAATTGTGGATGGAAAGAAGGATGGAGTGATTTAGAGAATAGTTGATGGAAAGCAGGATGGAGGGAATGAATTTAGAGAATGGTGGATGAAAAGAAGGATGGAGGGATTGAAGAGAGAGAGAGAGAGGGAAGGATGAAGGAAGTGGATGAGAGGAGTTTGGGAGGTTGGATGAAGAAAGTTGAAAGGAAGGAAAGAAGGAAGGGTGATAGAAGAGACTGAAAAGAAGCCTAGCCAAGAAAGAATGAAATTAGAATGGGGAAAAAGATAGTGGATGAAGCTAGTTGGAAAAAAAAAAATGTTGGAGGGAAAGATTTTTTTAAAAGTATAGAGGAAGCGAAGAAATTATTAATGATAATGAAGGAGCTCGGACGCTCACACACACACACACACACACAGACACACACACACACACACACACACACACACACACACACACACACACACACACACACACAATAAGGAATGGATAGAAAGACGTGTCTAGATAAAATAAATTTAGATAACGTGTGAAAATAAAGAAACAAAAAAGATTGTAAAAGTAAGGAAAAAAATATGAACGCAATTAAAAAAAAAAGGTAGATGCAGAAAATAATAGTTCATGTTGATGGCAGTGGATGGAGAAGGTATTTGTTGATGAAGAAAAAAAAATAGCTAAAAAAAAAAAAAAAAACTTAAGATGGAAGGAAGACTTAAAGCAGCAGTGGAAAACAAAACTGAGGATGGAAAATATTATGACAAAATTGTGAAATAGTAGTCGAAGGGAAAAAAATAATCGTGTACGGAGGAAATCATAGCCGAGAAACAAAAATATATGACAAGAGACGAAAAAGTGTTGGGTGAGAAAAAGCTTATGTAGTGGAAGACACTAAATAAACAAATGAATAATTAAATAAAGATAAAATGAATTGATGGGTGAAGAGAAGGAGAAGGATAGTGAGATATACGACAATGGATGGAATAATAATGACTGAGGAAGACAGGCGTGAACAATGAAAAAAAGTATTTAAAAAAAAAAGTTGAACGAAGAAGAATATAAACAGGTAGCAGTGGAAGACGAAAAATTAGATGTAAATGTAGATGAAAAACGTATTAGTCGAAAAGGTGCATAACAATAGTAATAGAGAAGAAAATGATGAATCAAGAAGAGAAAAGAAAATATTAGAAAAACTAGTCAACGTATGGAAGGGAAAACTATTGGAGGGAAAAGTGTATACAAGTACTAGTAGAGGGCGAAATAGTGGATGAAGAAAAGTAGAAAAGTAGCAGGAAAAAGTATTAGACGTAAGGAGGGGACAAAGTTTGGATGAAAAAGTTTGTAGAATACTGGAAGACTAAAAAAGTAAAGCATAAAATCGAAGGAAAAAGTGTTAAAAGAAAAGAAATTGTAAGGAAAGGTTTAAAAAGGAGAAAAAAGTGTTAGAAGTAAGGAAGGTGTGAGATAAGGTATAAAGTAGTAGGAAAAAGAAGTTAGGAACGTGTGAGGAAAATTATTAAAAAGTAGTAGGAAAAAGTATTAGAAATTAGGAACGTTTGAGAAAAAGTATTAAAAAGTAGTAGGAAAAAGTATCAAAAGTTAGGAACGTGTGAGAAAAAGTATTAAAAAGTAGTAGGAAAAAGTATCAGAAGTTAGGAACGTGTGAGGAAAAGTATTAAAAAGTAGTAGGAAAAAGTATTAGAAGTTAGGAACGTTTGAGGAAAAGTATTAAAAAGTAGTAGGAAAAAGTATCAGAAGTTAGGAACGTGTGAGAAAAAGTATAAAAGTATCGGGGAAAAAGTATTAGAAGTAAGAAAGGTGTGAGGAATAGTAGTAGAAAAAAGTATGAGAAGGGTGTAGGAGGCGGAGAAGATACAGGTATGTGGCATTTCCGATGAGAGGGATATCAGGTGAAGAGGAGGGGGAAGAATGCTTGGTGGTGTGTAATTGAGAGGCGGCCCTGTTTTCCCAACCACCCGGCCATCTCATACCAGGACAGATGGCTGACGGGTTCCTCTCATAGTGGGGCTCAGGGGCGCGCGTTAGGTTCCGTCTGTGGCGCGATATGTGTGAATTACTGGGTTGTGAAGAGCTGCACTAGTCTTTACTACGCTGGTATCATTGTTTTTCTGTGTTTTTTTATCCTGTTCTTGTTACCCTCCAGGAAATAAATTCAGCTTAGGAGAGATCTTTGGTAGTGAAGGACTAGGAACACTCCATTAACCCCATCAAGACTACAACTTTTTTTTTTATTCTTCTTACTGCCGTGCCATTTAATTCGGCAAAAGAGAGAAATCTTATATTTTATTTAAATTAGAGTCAGACTATTTCATACAGTTCAGAGATTTCTGATGGTATAAGGAATGAGCATCTATCTGTCTATCTGTTTGTCTGTCTCTCTGTGTAATTGTGTAGGGGTGTATATAATTATAATAAAATGCTGAATAATTAGCTTGTCGAAGACGTGGGATAATTTGAAAGACTAGGTGGTATGAATATATGCTTCTTCCTCTCCACTTCCCCGTTTCTCGTCGTTCCCGTAATTGTTGTCATTCCTTTCCTACCAGTCACTTGTATTAAACCTGAACACTTCTTTAGCTTCTTAGTACGGTGAAAATTTCCTGCCCCAAAAAAAACTTCGGTAGCCTGAATAAAGGAAAAAAAGTCGCCATCGTACTGAAAGGGTTATCAATCAGTCTCATGGCTCATTCTCAGCTGATTAAAATCGTCTAGTATTTGCTGGAATCACATACTAGAGCTGTTCCGACCATGTGAGGGTTAATGGTAACAACATGAACTCCAGACTCCCCTCGCTTCACTCAGCTGAATAAAATCGTATGATGTTTGCTGAAATAGAATACTAGACATGACCCGACCGTGAAAGGGTTAATATATATCCGCTTTACCTCTCTTTCTGCGCTAAAGGGGAGCCTACACGTGTTGGCGCTATGCACTCGGTGGAGCAGCTGCAGCGTTCACCCGGGAGCCAAACCTCCCACAGTTCTCTGCACCTCAGCCGTGGGGAAGACCTTGTTCTGACCCTGGTGAGACGCTGTCTTTTAAAAGGGGGCACTGGATTCCTACACGGTACTGTACCATACCTAGGGCGGTCACACAGAAGCAATTCCTTACTTGCAGTTGGCGGGTCTGCTCGGCCAAATAGACCTGAGTTAAGCGACAACAACAATAACATCCTCTCTATCCACTGTTTTTTTATCCCATTCTCCCTCCCATAACCCTTCACCCGCCACAAATTTCAGCCTGCCGAATAAAATCACTTGGCCGTAACCACAATGAAATCTTAACTGCCGCCATTGTCTGCCAGAGTTTAATGTCACTATTTTTTTGTGTGTCTTTTAACGCTCCCCCTTGACCATCTCTTTTTCTTTCCACTTGCAATGTACCGTCTTTATTTTACCTCCCTTTCTCTTGTTTTCCTCCTCTTCATTTTTTTCCCCCTCTTTCCTTTCTCAATCCTTTTCTTGCTCTCTTTTTTTCCGTCTCTCTTTTTCTCTTTCATTTTCCCTTCTTTTTCCCTATCCCTTCCCCTTCCTTTTCCTTATCCCATCCTCTTCCTTTTTTCCCTGTCGTCCTTCCTTTCCTTCCTCTTTCCTTCTCACTCAGTCTTTGGCATCTATATCTATCTGTCTATCTGTTTATCTATCTATCTGTCCATCCCTCTGTCTGTCTGTCTGTACCTATCTATCTCTGTCTGTCTATCTATCTATCTATCTATCTATCTATCTATGCATATCTTTTTCCATTATTTTCTTTCTCCCTTTTCTGTCTTCCCTCCTTTTTCTTCTTTTTCCACTCTTATCTCCTCGTTTCCCCATCTCTTTTCCCTTTCATTTTTTCTTTGGTTAGTATATTTCAATCTTCTTCCCTTCTTTCGCATTCTCCGCTCGTGCATTTTCTCACTCTTTTCTCTCCATCTCCTCACTTCCCTTCTCATCCATATTCATCTCCTTTTCCCTCTGTGTTTCTTCCCTCGTGTTCTTTTAGTTTCTTTATTCAATTTTTATTTTTACTTTTTTTTTTCATTTTTCTTTCATTTTCATTTTCTTCCTTCCTTCCTCTTACCTATTCTCCTTCCCTCTCTTCCCTTCCCAACACCATTCCTCCTTCCCTCTCTTCCCTTTCTTTCCCTCTCTTCCCTTTCTTTCCCTCTTTTATGTGCCCTGTTTTTCTTTCCCTCTCTCAGTCTTCCTTCCTCCACTTTTTCTGAGCCCCCTCCCCTCCCCTCCCCTCCCCTCCCTTTTCTCCCTTCCTTATTGTAAATCTTGACCTCCCACAAAGCTGCAATAACATTAGTTCCACTCCTCTCTCTCTCTCTCTCTCTCTCTCTCTCTCTCTCTCTTCTCTTCTCCTCTTCTCTTCTCTTTTCCCACATTTTTTCTTTCCTTGCTGCTCCTTCTTCCTTTTTTCTCATTCTTTGCTTTTCCTCCCTCCTTTTCTTTTTCTCTGTACTTCATCCCTGATATTCTCTTTCTCCCCTCATCTTTTTTGTCTCTCCCTCCACCGTTTTCCCCCTTATTCCATCCCTACCTCCTTCCTCTTCTCTTTGCCTCCATCCTTGACATTCTCTCATTCTCTCCCTCCTTTCTCCTCTCATTCTTTCTCTGCTCCCTCCCTCTTTTGCCTCCCACCATCATTTTCTTTTTGTCATTCCTCCAGCTCTCCCTCCTTTCCTCTTTATCTTCCCCCTTTTCTCCTCCTTACCTCCATCTCCCACATTCTCCAGTCTCTCCCTCCCTCCATTCCTCCTTCATCCCTGACATTCTTCTTCCTCTCTCCCTCCCTCCTTGACCCCTCCTTCCTCCCTTGACATTAAATTCTCTCCCGCCCAAGATGTTGCTACCTTCCCTCCCATTCTCCATCCCTCAACATTCAGTGCCCTGCTACTCTCCCTCCTCCTCCTCCCTCTCTCCCTCCCTCTCTCCCTTCCTTTCCTCTCTCCCCTCTCTCTCACGTACTCTTTTTCTTCCTTACCTTCTTTTCTCCCTCTTCTCCTTTCCTCTTGTTTCTTCTCCGTTCTCGTCTTATGCCCTTTTCTCCCTTTTTTCCTATAGTCTTTGTTTTTCTCTTCTCTTCTCCTCTCTTCTCTTTTCTTCTCTTCTTCTCCTCTCATCTTCCCTTCTGTCTACGCTCCATTGCTTCCATTTACTCGTTAACTCGTTTCCGCTTTTCATTTTCTTATGTCTTATTTCCCCTCTTCCATCATCCATTCTGCTCCCACTTCCTCCTTTTTTAACTCCCACTCCCCCTTATCCTTCGTCTCCTGAATCTCTTCCCTCTTACGTTTTTTTTTTCTCTCTCTCCCTTCTTTCCTCTCTCTTTTCTTTCCCCTCCTTCCTCCCTCTTCCCTCCCTCCTCTATTTCTCCCTTCCCCTCTCACCTTCTTACTTTCCTAGCCTTATCTTTGACTCATAGACAAGATACCATAGTCACAGTCGTCCCTGTAGCACTCTCGAAAGAATCACTAAATCAGTTCTTTTCTTTGTAATCCCTTGTATGTCACCTCAGTCTGTCTTACATTTCAATACCTCATTCCCTTCCTTCTACAGTACGCATATTTTATCGGTTTCTCTTTCACCTCCTACGTTACTTCCATATCCTTCCACTTTCTTATTCTTGCGTCTTCCCCTCCACACCCATCTCTCCATATACTCCACATTATCCTATCTCTTCTTTCTCCACTTCACATCCTTCTCAACTCTTCCACATTTCTCCAGCCATCTGCCTTTCCCCTCTCCTCTCTCTTCCATCCTTAACTTCTCCCCTTTTCTCCCATTCCATTTTCACTCAACCATCACTCCACATCACTCTCCACTCTTCCACATCTCTCCATCCTCCTGCCCCTCCCCTCTCCTCTCTCTTCCACCCTTACCTTCTCCCCCCTTTCTCATTAACACCTTTCTCCCATTCCATTTTCACTCAACCATCGCAGCTCGCCCTTTGCGTCTCCAGCCAACCATCACAACTTCCCTACCCCCTCCATCCTCACTTCTCCCTCTCCCTTCTCCCCATCCTTACCCCTCCCTCACCCCTCCCGTCCACTCTTCCTCATCTCCCCACCACCACCACCCCATATACCTCCTCCCCCTTTCCACCTTTCCCTCTTTCCCCATTAACTCGCTCATATCCCTGTCTTCTCCCACACCCCTATCCCTACCTTTTTCCCTCCCTCCCCTTAACCGAGCCCCCGCCCTCCCTCTCCCCCATCTACCTTTCACCCCTCCAACTCGCTCGCCCCTTCCCCTTTCATCCCTTTCCCTTGCACCTCGTTTCTCTGACTATCTATCTGTCTATCTGTCTATTTCTCTCATCCTTACCTCCTCTCTCTCTTCCTATCTATTGCTCTTTACTTAATTCCCTCCCTCCCCTCCTTCAGCTTATACCTCTTACACATCCCCCCCCTTTTTCCAATGACCCTTCCCTACACGTAATCATCTTCCCCTTCACCTCCCCTACACCCTCCCTTCCTATCTCCATCCCCTCACACATTGCCCTTTTCCCTTCATCTGCCCTCACCTCCCATCCACTTAATCCTCCCATATTCTCCCCTATGCCGTCTCGTCTCCCCTGTCCTCCACCCCCTTCACTCGTCCCTCCCCTCCTCCTCATCTCCCCCCACCTATATAAAACAGGTAATGGGGAGCTACCAGAGATCGTGCGTGTAACCTCCCCTCCCCCCCCACACTTCACCCACCCACAGTCAGCTCCCGTCGGTCTCTCTCTCTCTCTCTCTCTCTCTCTCTCTCTCTCTCTCTCTCTCTCTCTCTCTCTCTCTCTCACGGCACGCCACATACGGAATGCCTACCCCGTCACCCCTTCACCCTTATACAGGTAAATTCCATGCCTAACCTGAATATAATCGTCTGACGGTAGCAGGAATTAAATAGTTGAGATTTTTTATAGTAGTCAGAGGGTTACTGGGAATGTTTTCTTTCTCTTTTTTCTTACTTCTTTCTTTCTTTTTTCCATTAAGAAATATATATGACGGTACCACTCTAAGCTAAGCCAAATCGTTTGATGATGACAAGATTTATTAGTCAGTAAATTGTTTCTGTTTGTCTGTCTGTCTGTCTATCTATCTATCTGTCTATCTATCTATATCTGTATCTATCTGTCTATCTATCTATCTATCTATCTGTCGATCCATCTATAGCCCGACGCCTTAATCCATGAAGGTGTGGCCGTAAACCAATCGCCTCCATGTCAATGTTCTCCGCCAGCAGGTTTCCCTCTCTTCACTTCACACCTCCTTCGCTCATATGCCTCATCCGCTCATCTCATCCTCGGTCTCCCCCTGCCCTTCTTCCCCTCCTTCCCCTCCACCACACTCACACTCTCCTATCAGTCTCTTAGTCTCCAGCATCTCCCCTTGGCCAAAACATCTCCAGACATTTCTTTTAAGTTCTAATATACTATCCAGCACATCAACATCAACACCACAGCTCTCCGTCACATCCTCATCTGCCTGTCTGTTTCTCCACGTAACTCCACATGCTCTTCTCACAAAACTCGTTTCCACTCCTCTCACTCATGGCTTTACATATTCGTCTCAAATAACTCTTGGCTTGTGTCCCATACCATCAGAGTCCAAGCTTCACTTCCATACGTTAGAGGAGCAAGATTACGGTATTTTGTTAATTTATGTATTTTTTTATTTATCGTTGTCAGTGTTAACCCTTTCACCTCCAAGGGCCTTCGCTAAAGTGAATGATATCGTTTCCTACTTCCTCGTCCTGAAGGGGTTAGGAGGAGCAGGGTTCTGTGTGACCGACTATCTTTTTCTTTTCTTTCTTTTTTTCTTCTTTCCTTTTTTCGTTTCTTCTTTCTTTTTTTCGTTTCTTCTTTCTTTTTTTCGTTTCTTCTTTCTTTTTTCTTTTCTTTTCTTTTTTTCTTTTCTTTCAGTTTTTAGTATTCATTTGACTGCTGTTTACTGTTTTTTTTCTTTTCTCGTATGATGGATTTTTTTTTTGTTGTTGTTCCGATTATGATTTTGAAAGTGTTTGGAGATAGAAAAAAATAGGGATGTCCTCGGGCTGAAGGAGTTAAATTGAAGGAAAAAAAAAAAAAAGGATTCCACATTCTTCCTCCTCCCCCTCCCCTCCTCTTTTTCGCACACCTCCCTCCTCCCTCCCTACCTCCTCTCTATTTCTTCGTATCCTTCCCTACCTTCCTTTTTCCTTCCTACCCTTCCATCCTTCCCTCCCCTCTTTTTCCTTGACTTCTCTCCCTCCCCTCATAACCCTCCTGCACTACCCTTTTCCTCCAGTGCTTTCCTCCCTCCCCATATCCTCTTCCCTCACTCCTTCCCTCCTTTTATCTTCTTCCTCCTCCCTGACTCCCTCTTCTTCACGTGCCCAGTGCAAACCCCACACACCCCACGGGGCCTAGGGAGGGATGGAAATAGGGGGCGCCTGATTGGCTAAGCCTCTCCCCCGCACCCGCATCCCATTTCCTTTTTGCCTCTGAGTTGATGTATATCCATGAAATGAGGTGGGCCGGGACGAGCAATGGGACTGGCAGCCGAGTGTGGGAGGCGGTGTTTCTGTCTTTGGCTAGATTAAGTTAGATTAGGTGAGGTGAGTTTAGGCTGGGTAGATTAGATTAGGTTAGGTTAGGTAAAGCTAGGTCAGATCAGGTCAGATTAGGGTAGTTTAGATGAGATTAGTTTAGTTAGGATTAGGTTAGGTTGATTTAGGTTTGGGGTGTTACGGGGTAGGGCGAGGGATGGGATCATTAGGCAACTGTGTGATATGTTCGCCCTAGGACAATATTATCTAAACTCCCCAAGCAACTCAGTTTTGTTTGACAAGTACAACTCGTTAGAAAAGGGGAAAAAAAATATAATTGAGGATGGATGATGTAAATATATTTCTTAGAACAAGAGGTACAGGGTATATGCAGGATCATACAATAATAATAATAATAATAATAATAATAATAATAATAATAATAATGATGATAATAATAAAAGAATCACACAACTACTCCAGGCCAATAAAAGAAAAAAACGAAGCAGTAGTGACCGTACTGATAAAAAAAGGTGCTAAACCCAACTCGCACCGCACCGTATTCTCCCACATATCACGCCCATTTACCCATCCCACGCGACACCCTCCCTTTCCTCTCAATTCCCCCCCCTCCCCTCCCTTTACCCCTTACCCCTACCCTCTCCCTACCCTTCTTCTCTTACCCCCTCCTTCCTTACTCCATTCTACCCTTTCCACGCGACCCCCTCCCATACTTCTCAGTTTCCTCTTCCCATGCCTTTATCCTTCTCCCCCTTCCCTTCCAGCACGTTCCCCTACCCTCCTTCCTTCCCCCTTCTGTCAGTCTCTCCTTCCTCTCCCTTTATCTCATTTTATCCTTCCATGCGACCCCCTCCCATTCTTCTCAATTTCCACTTTCCATTCCTTGTATTTCTTACCTCTTCCCTTTCCCCTTCCTTTTTATATTCCCCCCCTCTTCCTCTCCCCTTCCCCCTTTTAAAGTTTCCCCTCTCTTCCCCTTCCCCTCTCCTTCCTTTCAGTTCCCCCTCCGTTCCTTTCCCTCTGACCCTTGTACCCATCCCTCGCGACCCCCTCTCTCTTCTTTACCCCTTACCTCCTCCCCTTCCCCCTTCTTCCCCTACCCTGTCCCCCTACCCTACCCTTCTCCCCCTACCTTCCTCTTCACCCCTAATCCTTCCCCACTCCCGGAACCTCCTCCCTTCTCCCCCTGCCCTACCCTTCTCTCCCTATCTTCCTCTTCACCCCCTGTCCTACCCTTCTCCTGGTACCTCCTCCCTTCTCCCCCTGCCCTACCCTTCTCCCCCTACCTTGTTCTTCAGTCCCTATCCTGCCCTTCTCCCGGTACCTCCTCCCTTCTCCCCCTACCCTCCCCTTTCCTCCGCTCCCCCAGGGCGTCGATCACAGGCCGGTAAAGTACGGGGTGTGAGTGCCCTCAGAGTGAAGGTAATTGTGGGGCAGCCTTAACTAGTTTGTGGAAGAGAGAGAGAGAGAGAGAGAGAGAGAGAGAGAGAGAGGTGGTAGTAGACTTAAGATTCCATTCTAGATAAGTGAACGATTTGCGGATCTCTTTCCCCCTTTTTTTTTTCTTTTCTTTTTTTGCGTTTTTCGTCGACCATTTCTGCACAGCATGTCCCCTTCCCCTAACCCCCCTCTCTTTCTATCTCTCTCTCTCTCTCTCTCTCTCTCTCTCTATCTATCTATCTATCTATCTATCTATCTGTCTATCTATCTATCTATCTATCTATCTATCTCTGTCTCTATCTTTCTCTCTCAGCACTAAAGAAATCAGAACACTTTACATTCCACTCCATCCCCCTTCAACATTTCCTTCACACTTACTTTAAGGAACATTACAGCATTCGATGTGGTGCTTACCCAAGTGATGTTTCGGTGTGTAACATGATTTTCCTTGATGTTGCGATATATGGCGAAGATATATGTTCCTAGGTCAGCATATATCAGTGTCAGGTCATCGGTGAAGAGAGGTCAGGCGAGGTCGAGATGGAGGTCAAGGGTGTGGTGGTAGGAGGTGGAGGGTGAGGGTTATGGGACTGACTATTCATGTTTCTCAACTTTTCACCTCTTATTTCTCCTCCTCTTCTCTGTTCTTCTCCACTTCCTCCTCTTCCATCTTCTCTTCTTTTCATCACCCTCCTCTCACTTAACTCACCCGGTCTGTCTTCCCCTTTCCATTCCCTCTCCCCCCCTTTCCTTTCCCTCTCCTTCCCTCTCCTTTCCCTCTCTAATCCTCTCCTTTCCCTCTCCTCCCCTCTGCACTCCCTCTCCTCCCCTCTCCTTTCCCTCCCCTCCCCTCTCCTTTCGCCGTCCTCCCCTCTACTTAACCTCTCCATCCCTTTCCATATATCTCCCCCTTCCCCCCGTTCTTATCCTTTGCTTTCCTCTCCTCCCTTTCCTCAACTTCCCTCAGTCCTTCATGTAGGCCACGCAACTGATAAACTGCGGGACAGCCTTCGCCAGTTTGTCTTTCTCTCAGCCTACGACCTCCATAGTGTGATCAGTAATGTGTCTGGGCATCTAAGACAGCAGTGTTGTCCTTCAAACTCCAGAATTTGTTCATCTTTCTCTTCCTCGATTTATTTTTCTTTTTTCTTTCCACTTTTTAAGAAGTAATGAAGGAAGGAGACTGTTTCCTCTGTTCCCCATAAAAAGGCCACTCCTGTTCTACCCTTCTCCTGCATCCCAGAAACTTTATTAACTGTATGTTTTCATCGACAGTGTATACAGTGATTCAGTGTATGACAGACAGACGTAAGCAAAGATGAAACAGTAATAAGAAGGTTCACATTCTCTCTCTCTCTCTCTCTCTCTCTCTCTCTCTCTCTCTCTCTCTCTCTCTCTCTCTCTCTCTCTCTCGTAAACTAATATTAACGTTTCTCGCTTCCCTCTCACTACCTGTTCACCTGTTATTTATACTTCTCACATCTCATCTCCTCCTTTATTGATGACCCGTGTTAAGTATTTATTTTTCAGTGACCTTTTTTTCACTCTCATTTATCTCTCTCTTAAATTATTGCTATAGTTCTTTCACCTTAACTTGGCTTAGGTTTTCGTCTTCTTACTGCATTTTATGTAGCTCAGTGTCGGAAAATGATAATGTTATTGCCTTACGTCCTTTCATGGTACAGAACTGGTAAATCTCTCTCTCTCTCTCTCACACACACACACACACACACACACACACACACACACACACACACATATATACACACACACACACACACACACACACACACACACACACACACACACACACACACACACACACACACACACAGACATATATACACACACACACACACACACAGACATATATACACACACACACACACACACACACACACACACACGGAACCTGTTGTGAGTGCCAAGCTTGCTGAGTCACGCCGCATTACTCTCTCACACACAATAAGAGGGTGGGAGAGAGAGAAAAAAAGAAGAGTGAGCGAGAGAGAAAAAGTCGAGTTGCTTGTCCATTCATAACCTGACTATGATGCCGCTGTTGGTTTGTTTGTCTGTCTGTCTGTGGGCGATTTAGCTCTGTCAGACCGGCTGGAGTAAGATGTTGGGACTTGCTTGAGTGAATCTGAATTATATAGTCGGGTTGTTTTTATCTGACGGAACTGGGCCACTGACAAATTGAATATGAAGTCGTGGTTGCGTGAAATTCGATGAGCCTAAGTTATGTGGTTGGAATGAGTCTCCTTGGTTACTAGTTAAATCAGCCCTCCAGTTTAACAATGCTTGGATATCACCTGAGCCCAGAGGCGTTATAGATCTTGTCAGGTTAAAATAAAAACCGTATAGTAAGAGTTTATTCTGCCTTAGCTTTTTCTGTCCAGCTATATGTACTTAAGGTGTTAGGATTTAGCTGTGTTTGTGAAGATCTTACTTAGTTTTATCGCTCTCAGTCAAGCTATACTGTGTTGAATGATTTAGCTGGGCAGAATCACTTATAGTCCAGACGATATTCAACCATTCACTGCGGTATGTCTTTCTTGTTTTATTCATGTATTTAAAAGACGATTATAATCAGCCTCCAGGGGACGTTGTATAATGTCTTCATTAGCCCCTTCACAACAATAGATCCCTCTGCCTTGAAGGTGGTAGGTTTCCAGGCCTGATTGCGTATATTTTGATGGATTTTTCCCTTCCCACCAGTACCACGGTCCAACTTTCTTCCATCTTATTTTCGGATGGGTTTATTATGATTTGACTAATATTATGACTTTAGTGATTTTACTGTTATCGGAAGATGAGTAATTAATTGTGCCAAAACCAATGGATTATTAAAAGAAACTAACTCAGAACTCATGTTTTACCTGTCTTGTAAAACACCAAGTGGCTATATGAAAACGGCTGTGATTGTATCTTTCGTGTGCCTTGTTTTAGCGTGCTGTGATTAGTATAAATGGAATATTAGTAATCACATACCGAATTGTGTTATTGGAAACATACAAAACTTCCGATCCAGCCTTCTGAAAATAAGTGTGATTTCAGCTTGAGAATAGATTGGAGCGCCCATCATGCGTTCACCTGATGCAGTGCTAGCGTTAGGTGGCTGTATACTCGGTGACTATGCAAGTGATTTTCTGTAACTCAAGAAATTATTGTAGCTCAAGAAATTGTTAACTACGTTGCTGGTAACAATATAACTCGTAAACGCCTGGTGGTCTAGCGGGTTAAGGCGCTCCAACTGGTCGTAGCCCATAATGGGTTTAAATTCAAGGGTTGGCTGGGGCTTATTGCTTACCTGGTGCCTATTTCTGGTGGGAGATTGATCATTTTTGCGTTCAGTGTCTGGCCTGAATAGTCCAGCCTCGGTACCCTACGGTTCTGATGGGGAAAAAAGGTGCAGTGTAGTGATGAAGGGTAAATAATTAGTCCTTCACTTTCCTCTTCCGTCTAAAGTAAATACCAGTTGAAAGTAGTAAAGTACAGTTGAGAGTATTAAAACACATTTTATTAGTTTCATTTCGTGGGTATAATAAATTCATATTTTCCTCGTCGTGAAATAAATAACCCTGGCAGTATAACACGGGTAAGGGAACACAGGTAAGAGCGCCACAATACAGGTAGGCAGGTAATCACGTACGTCACCTTCCCGCTACCTTGACGCGTGCCCCCGGGTCCCTCATCGTGGGGTCCCGTGGGAAGCTTGGCCACGCGCAATACCCCCTTGTACCTTTTCCCCCACCCCCCTCACCTCTCCTCTGCCTCTCTCCCTCCTCCCATCCCCTCCTCTGCATCTCTCCATCCTCCCATCCCCTCCTCTGCGCACTCATCTTATTGTGCACCTCTTTCCTCTGCACGCACCCCTCCCTCGCTACCTCCCCATCCCTTCTCCACACACCCCTCCCCACGCCTTCCCCATACACCATTCTTCCACCCCTCCTTTACACCCCTCTTTCCCTGCACCTCTCCCCTACATACACCCCTCCTTCCACCCCTCCTCTGCATACACCCCTCCTTCCACCCCTCCTCTACATACCCCCTTCTCCTACCTCTCCTCTACACCCCCCTCTCCTATCCTCTACACCACCCCTTCCCTATCACTCCTATGCACCCCTTATTCTGTTCACCCCCCATTTACTCTGCACCCCCCCACACTCCTCCCCGACAGACACACGGAACCCTCTCCAATTTACCTTTACCCTTCCGTCTTGATGGATTCGTCTTTGTACAGTAGATCTCACTTTTTTTCTCGACTTTTTTTATTTCTGCCTTGTTTTTGTATCCCTCGTCCTTATTTTTTTTTTTTATCGCTCTGTATCTGTTCTGATTAGATTTCTCGTTTTTTTTTTTTTTTCACTACCGGTACGTCTTTCTCTATTCAATCATCGCCTTCTTCCCTGTCACCTTCTCGACTCCTTGTTTTTCTTCCCATTTCCTTATTCTTCACAATTACACCTCCTCGTTGTTGGAGAGTGGAGAAAACCTGAGAATGATGGTTGATTAAGTAGTGGCATTTTCACGTATGAGCGGCCCGTCCCGGCCTGGCCCGACCATAAAGCTTTTGAGTGCAACCACAGGGCCGATCACTGCGTGGTTTGTACCATATGATAGCCCAGTTCTTTAAGATTTGTTTTTGACAGGTTACATCACACCCAGGCGGTGCACGTGGCACGTGTCATGTGTAGCATGTCGAAAATCTTCAGAAGAGGGCCACAGGCCAGACAGTTTGTTGTAAAGACATATAATTTGGTAGGTAGATAGCCATCAATATACTCTAGGCATCCTCGGGGTGTAAGGCGACATTTCAATGCTTTCGGATTTAAATGCCCTCGCGTGTACCTCGCCGACAAAGGCGTTTTGCTGGTAGTAACAGTAGTAGTATTAGTATGGTAGTAGTAGTTGCAGCCCCGGGCTCATCTGAATGTGAATCCGGTGGACTGCAGGCTGAAGTTTCCCTCTCCTGCAGGCCAATATCCTCCTTTTGGGTTGGATAGGGAGGGAGTTGAGACGTTTGTAAAACCGAGCATCTCCACCGCCCAGTTATATTGGTGCCACCACATGAAGGCGTCTCTCTCTGCCTCATGAATTAGAATAACAAAGGAAAAACAAATGAAGTAAAGGTCATAACAGTAGGAGATTCTCACGTTAAGTGAGGTCGTAAACAAATTAACTGGATGTATAATTTTTAAAGCCTCCTTCGCATACTCGTTTCAGGGATAACACAAGTATTTTCCCTCAACGCCTGTCTTGTTTTTCCTTGTTTTCCCCGTGACGAATTCAGAGATCATCACCCACATTGACCCCTTCCCCTGCACCCTCAGCGCAACTCGTACACTCTTGCTTAATGACCTGGTGATCCTGGTGATGTAACCCCTCGCTTCACCAAGCAAAGAAAACGAGACCAGGAGCGAGAAACCTTGGCTCCGTAAACACTAGAAAATTTCACCGTAAAAGTTTATGTAATCGTAAGGAGATAGAAAGATAATTAAATGATCAGGTAAATAAATAAATGTATAAACTGATAAGGAGATAGATAAATAAGTGAACAAGTAAAAAATAATAAAGTGATAAAAACGGAAAATTAAATGAACCAGTGTAAGAAATATGGAGAAAATTTGAAATCTTCTGGGTGTTTTTTTGACGTGAGACCACCGCACTTGAAAAAGAAAAGAAAAAAAGAAAAGAAAAAGAAAGGAAAGTAAGGAGTTGTTGCATACAGTCACTAGATGGCACTAGGAGAGGAACTTAACCTTGTGACTGTGTTGAATTCCTGTGAGATAAGTAATATTGTTGGTCCTAA
>NC_136954.1:58295728-58300728 GCF_032717465.1 Coenobita brevimanus | reverse complement strand
CTCTCTCTCTCTCTCTCTCTCTCTCTCTCTCTCTCTCTCTCTCTCTCTCTCATCACCTTAATATCCTCATCCCCCCTTTATTAGGCCACGGATCATCACTCCATCTTTATTTTTTTATGCAGGAAGATACACGACCCATTTTACGCTACATTAATTACGTCGCTTATGTTCCTTTATTGACCCCTTCTTTACGATGACGCGGTGTGTATTTCATTCATGCTACTTCCAGACGATTTTATTCAGCTTGGGTTAGACCTCGTATGAAGGGGTTAATGAAGGCTTTATCCAACCCTCCCCACTAACCACCTTCCCATCATCCCTGTTGACTGTCTTTCTTCCCCTTCACTATACCCCTTCACCCCTTATCACGCCATCTCCCCACCATCCCCCATTCCCTTCCTCCCCTTTCCCCTCCATTTCTCCCTCCCCTTTCCCTTCCTCCCTCCCCTTTCCATTCCCCGTTTCCCTTTTCCCGCTATTCTTTCACCATTACCTTGTCCCTTCCTGGTCATTCAGTGCATCACCCTTTAACATCCTGTCAGCCTCACTCCTATCTCTGCTGCACCCATCACCATCCACTGCCCCCTCACTATCCCTCAGTCTCTTCCCCTTCATCCAAGCCCTTTCCCCGCTCCCTTCCCCACGATCCCCACCTAACATTTACCTGTCCCCCCTATTACCACCTCAGAATCACTGCCATCACCCTAACCACCCCTATCCCACACCCTGCACTCTCACTTCCTTGACATCATCCCTCACCCCTGCCACCCCCTTCTCCCCATCCTCCACATCATCTCCCTGATATCACTCTTTCTTCCTCCTGCTCACGCCTCTCCCTGCCCCCTCTCCACACGTTCACCCCTCCCTCTCACTTCCCTCTCCACACCTGCACCCCTCCCTCCCACCACCCTCTCCATAGCCTACCTTCACCCCTCCCTCTCGCCACCCTCTCCACACCTTCATCCCTCCCACTCAACACCCTCTCCACATCCTCACTCCTCTCCCTTGCCACCCTCTCCACACCCTCACCCCTCCCTCTCACCATCCTTTCCACACCATCACCCCTTCCTCTCATCACCCTCTCCCTTCCCCTTACCACCCTCACCCCTCTCTTTCACCACCCTCTCCCTCCCCCTCACCACCGCCTCCCAGCCACTACCCCTTCTACTCCTTGACCCCTCACCATCTCCTCCGCCTCCCTGACACGTCCCTCGCCCCTAACGACAGAGAGAGACCCAAACCACCGCCTTGTAGGAATTATCAAGCACACTCAACAGCCCTCATCACCGCCCTTGTAGGAATTATCAAGCACACTCTCCTCGCCGCCCTTCACCCCTCTCTGCTCCAGCTCCCATCACCACAGTCCTTTACCTGAGTTTCTACTGTAATCTTGGAGTGCATTCTGATGGCCATTCTGCGTACGTGGTGTCAAGGATATGCGGGGTAGAAAGGGAGTGATGGTGTTTCCCATATTCCAGTTCTTTAAAGTTCCGTGACATGTTGGGTTACCGTCTCTTCATCCCCATAGGTCTTTCCCCCTTAGTCGTATCGTGTGGTGGCTCTAAGTGTGTAAGAAGGTATGGCACTGAATAGTTTAACAGTATCCTTTGCATTAAATCGTAATTGTAGAGTTTTGTTTTTCATTCTTTTAGTTTATGCCAAGAAAATGAGAAAAAAAAAAAAGGTCTCTGTATGCCTTCCACATTATCAAGGAGAGCTGCATGGAATATAGAATAAACTTCGTAATCACTGCATTAATAATTACTAGTGTTTTGTAAATTAAGAGTGCACCATTTAGTCATCCTCTCAGTTTGCGTCAAGGAACTGATAGGAAGGCGATGCTGTTTCTGCTGTCCGTGTTATCAAGGGGAGCCTCGTGGATTATGGGATTAACTCAACAGGCACCATTACACCGGCTGTTATTAAGCTCAGACGTAATCTCGAGAGTAGGTCCTGCCCTAGTCATGCAGCTCGTGTCAGGGATGTGGTGATAGCGAGGGATTACTTTTGGCTTTCTAAATAGCAGAGGTGAGTTTCGTCTGGTACTGGGTCCACTGAACAATTATCATGGCAGTCATTATTTATAGTTTTTTTTCCTTTACCTATTAAACTTTTCTTAAGGGCCAAGCTCCAAGAAGGAATGATTTCTGCTTCCTCAATTGAAATAAAAACTTGGTGATATTGTTTGTCTCGAAGTCGCATTTTACATTTTCTTTTTTTTCAGCTCGTGTCAAGATTCTAAATAAGAAGAGACTTATGTATACTCAGAATGAAAACGAGAATTCGCTTTTAACAAAACGTGATTCTGTCTGTGGTGTGCTCTAACAGCCCAGTCCTGTAATCATTCTTATAGCTCGTACCAAGGATGTCATTGCAAATAAGGATTTTTCTGCATAGTAAATTAACAGAAAAAGAATCGTAACAGTGAAATAAACTTATATCAACTACTAGTTTTCCTGAACAGTCGTAGAGTACTGCCTTGAATCATTCTTTCTTCTCTTGTTAAAGATCTGGTTGGAAGAATGATTTATACTTATTAAATAAAGAAGAGAACTACTTCGATGCTAGAATTTTCTTAAACCAGCTACTGATACTTTTTTGCAGTTTTTCAGTCCCCTCTTGCAACTACTGCCCCAGCTCATGTCAAGGAGCTCCCTGTGTGGAGGATTATGTCTGCATTCTAAACTGACATAGGAATTAGTCAGTCTTGCAATAACCTTAAACCAGTTGTTCGTTCTCTGGTGCAGTCCTAGAGTCCCATCTTGCAGTCACTGCCCCAGCTCGTGTTAGGGATGGAGTTGCAAGGGAAGGATGATTTCAGCTCCCCCCCCCCCCCTCCATGTGCTCTAACCTCGTAAGATGTGTGAAATACGTGAAAGGCGCGTCACTACGTCCCTCCTAAATATACACTTTCTGTTGCAATCACGGGGCGCAATCTTGCCATCATTCTCCCCCTCTGGGTGTCATGGGGGAGGGTGTCTGTGGGGAGGAGCGGCGGTGACTTTTGCTCTGACGATTTTAATGATTCTAGCGTTATCTGGGATTACTTTTGCTTTCAGAATTGTCTTGAAACTGGAGATAATTTAACTAGAGGTAGGAGGCCTGGTTTTTGCTCGTAAAATTTCATGGATGGGAGAAGAATACAAGGGCGTCCAGAGAAAAGCAAACAACAATAGATTATTTATTTATTTATTTTTTTTTTAATCCTTTTGAAGCTGTTTTATGATTTTTTTTTCCTGTGAATCAAAGATGAGGAGAGCAAAGGAAGAGGGGTGACTTTTACTCTCAGAAATGTCATCGTTTTAGCTGTATATTTGAACTCACAAAATTTTCATGGATCTGGCGATGTCTTTTGATCTCGGAATTTTCTTGAATCTGTTGGCAGGAGAGCTAACCTGTGCTCTCAAAAAAAATCATGAGAGTAGCTGAATTTTCATGGAACTGATGGTAAGAGGGATAAGTTTTCTCTCAGATTTTGCATGACTTTGGCGTTAGAAAAAAAAAAGAAAAAAGTAAAGGTTTAACTCTGGCTTTCAGAAGGTATATGAATTTGGTGTTGAGAGGAATGATTTTTTTTTCTCATGAAAGTAGTGTTGAAAGGATTTTATTATGTTATTGTTATTATTATTATTATTATTATTATTATTATTATTATTATTATTATCATTATTATTACTGTTATTAGTATCATCATCATCATCATCGTCATCATTATCATTATTATTATTATTATTATTATTATTATTATTATTATTATTATTATCATCATCATCATCATCATCATCATATTCATATTATTATTATTATTATTATTCATTTTATTATTATTATTATTATTATTATTATTATTTATTATTATTATTATTAACTTTAGAACTTCAGTGATTTTGGTAAGGAATATGGCACAGCAGAGGACCCGCTATCGTGCCAAATCTTTCCCGGGTCTCCAGCTTAATATGAGTTTACGATCGTGCGATGGTTCTGCCCAGTGTGTCATTAATTTGTAGGGAAAAAGGGCGAATCTTCCTTTCTCAGGTTTTTATGAATCTCGTAAGAAATGTAGCCAGATGACCCGCCAGATCTCACCCGACTTTTTGGCGTAATCTGGAAGTGTGATCTTTCGGCAATTCCTACCCCGAGTGTCTGAAATCTTGTGTGAAAAGATGTGGGTGAATCTTACTCATAACATTCTCGAATTTGGAGGGAATTGGGATGACTTTCTAGTATAATCTGGGACTGCGATCTTACAGGGGTTTTGGCCCCAAGTGTAAAAAAAATCTTGGAGTGAAAGCAAGTCGACTTTTTTTTTTTTCTTCAATCCGAAAAGAAAAAGGAGGACTTTCTAATAATAATATAAGAATTTGATCCTACGACAGTTCTTGTGTTGATTGTAGAAAAAGAAATCTTCCAGGAATTACAGCTGACGAATCTTACTCTGAATAATTTTGACTAAGAATTTGGAATGCGATCTTACAGCAGTTCCTGACTAATTAGGAAAAAAAAGGATAAACATGAGCGAGTCACTCTAAATATCCATGAATCTTGCAGGAATATGATATGGGTAAATCTTATTCCGAGCAATCTTGAATCTGGCGGGAAATGTGTTTATTTCTTAGCCAAAGCATGGAGTTTGAACTTACCGTATTTCCCGGCTCCAGTGTCAAGAATTTTACGAGAACAGTGGTGAATCTTACAGTCATAATATTCATAAATCTCGCAGAAAGTGTATTAAGAAAACCATCCAGGATTTTTACCAGACTTTGTATTAGTATCTGAATGCAGTGTTACGATGATGCTTGCCCTTAAGTTTAAAAAATACGAACTTACGACAATTCCTCGGACAAAAATCGGGGTAGAATCAACACGAATCTGCGAGGAACGTCAAGCATAATCTTGGAGTGGGATCTTGCGACAATTGGAGGCCGAGGTGTCAAGGGTGTGGCCGCAAGGAAAAGGGGTGACTCTTGCTTTCCCTGCTATCACCGCCAAATCTTCGGCAT
>NC_136954.1:58268228-58290728 GCF_032717465.1 Coenobita brevimanus | reverse complement strand
TATAAAACCATGTACTCTATCGCTTTCTGCCGCATCCCGGGCTAGTTTGCTTCGTGTGTTTACAGTTGAGGTGAATGAAAAGTAGCTTGCCTCGTTGGAGTGGAAACGTCTGCCAACAATATTATATCTATTACATCACTGCGTCCTGAGTGGCCTAATGTGATGTATGTGTCAACTGGCATTAGAATCGCGGCCTTAGAATGTTTTGTTGATGTGTATTAGATTATCTTGTCTGTGAATGGGTTGGGTAAATAGTTTGTTCTTTTTAAGTCTTTTACCCGGATCTCAGTGACATGGCATGGTGTTTAGCGGGAAAAATATACGATCTTAATTCTTGGCCACAGCGAAAGACAGTTAGAGAGAGAGAGAATGAGTTCATATTTCGCAGCCAAGGGTCAGAGTTCTTCGTGCAGTTTGTTCCTCAGTGAAGTTATCATTTTTGCCATTCCTCGCTGCACTCTTGCCACTTTCTCAATATCCTTTACGTAACGGGGTGACCAGTGCCAGCCTGTGATCAGTTCTGTGTTGTAACCAAGATTTGGTATTCGTAGGAGGGGAAGAGATGAAGGTGATGTAAGAGAGAAGTGGAGAAGGAGGGGATGTAGTAAGATCAGGAGAACATTGATGGAGGAAAGAAGAGAAGGAAGGTGCTAAATAAAAAAATGGAATATAAGTAGCTAACACGTAGGTAGGGATAAAAACGGAAGTAGGAGAGAGTTAGAACCTTCCCCTATGTTGTGGTTGTACTGTGGAAAGAAAGGCTTGTTATGAAGGGGAATTGATCGAAAGTTTGGTTGTGAATTAGGCCTTTGAGATAAACTTGTACGTGATATTGTTAGCTGCGGGTGTGCTGAGGAGTTGTATGTGTAAGAAAGTGAAGCAGGAAAGAGGAACGGAGGAAAAAGGATTGGAGGTGGAGGAGAAAATTAAGGAGGAGGAGGAATTGTTGTTAGGGGATAAGGGAATAAGGGAGAGAGAGAGAGAGAGAATTATCTGTATCGGTCTATATATTATTGGTTAAAACGAGGCAGGAGGGTGAGTGCGGCAGGTGGGTGAGGCAGGAGGGTGAGACAGGTGGGTTAGGCAGGTAGGTGAGGCAGGTAAGATGATCCAAAGGACACTTTTTACGAGCATCATTTCACTCTCACTGGTGGTCGTCAGGGTCAGTGATGAGGCTTAGTGATGATGTGCCTCGCCCTGCCTCGCCCTGCCTCACTTTTACTCCTGCCTCGCCCTGCTTCACCCTGCTCCACTAATATTCTTGTCTCTCCCTGCCTTTGCAATCCTGTCTTGTTTCATTGTTTTATTTACATTCCTGCCTCGTCCTGCCTCACCTATTCCCACTTACCTCACTTTTATTTATTTTCCTGCCTCACCCAACCATGTCATACCTCACTTCTCATTTTTACTCCTGACTCGCCCTGTCTCACCAGTCCTTTTCCTGCCTCACTTGCCTCACCCTGCCTCACCCTGCCTTCTCCTGCCTCACCCTGCGTCGCTCAGCCTTGCCGCTCCTTCTTAACTCGTATACCATCTTCATTTTTGTCACCCTGCGTCACCTTCCACACTTTTACTTTGCCTGCCTCTGCTTCTCTCTCTCTCTCTCTCTCTCTCTCTCTCTCTCTCTCTCTCTCTCTCTCTCTCGATTCTGGCTTTTGACATTTTCGTTGTGGATAATGAAGAACTTGGGTGTTATATTAGAACAGTCCTCACAACACCCACCAAGCGTCTCTTTCCTTCCTTCCTTATTTCCTTCCCTCCTTCCTTCACTACCTCCTTCCTTTCCTTCTCCCTTCCTTCCTTCTCTCCTTCCTTCCTTTCCTCCTTCCTTCTTTCCTTCCTCCCTTCTATATTTCCTTCCCTCTTTCCCCATCTCCTTCTTTTTCTCCTCTCTCTCCCTCCCTCCCTTCCTCCCTTAATTCCTTTCCTCCTACCTTTCCTACTTCCTTCCTTCCATCCTCTCCCTTCCCCTCTCTCTCTCTCTCTCTCTCTCTCTCTCTCTCTCTCTCACGCACTGTCCTGTCTTCCCTACCTACTTCTTCCCCTGCAGTTCAACCTTGTCTGCTTCTTTATCGACCTCCCCCTAGATAGATAGATAGATAGGTAGATAGATAGATAGATAGAGAGAGAGAGAGAGAGAGAGAGAGAGAGAGAGAGAGAGAGAGAGAGAGAGAGGAGTGGAGTAAAAGAGTGAGTGAAAGTGGGGAGGGGGGGAGGTGAAACCGCACGTGTTGTGTAGTGTGGGAGAAGGCCTGCAGTGCTAATGAATGGCAGGCTTCTCTCTCTCTCTCTCTCTCTCTCTCTCTCTCTCTCTCTCTCTCTCTCTCTCTCTCTCTCTCTGTTATGTCTATCTGTATGTGTGTGTGTGTGTGTGTGTGTGTGTGTGTGTGTGTGTGTGTAGGCTGCGCTATTTGCGTATGTCCGCCTTTGTGTATATTTGCTAGAGAGAGAGAGAGGACGAAAAATGAGTAACAGGTCTAATTATTGCAGTATAATAGGTTGAAATTGTACCTTGTGGGTAGGCAGGCAGGCAGGTAAGTAGGTAGGTAGGAAGGTGAGTAGGTAGGGAGACCAGCAGGTAGGATGGTAAGTAGGTAGGTGGACCAGCAGGTAGGTAGGTAGGTAAGTAGGTAGGTAGACAAGCAGCTAGGGAGACCATGTTAGTTACCTGACAGCCCCTTCAGTCCGAGGACCTATTCATTCCTGTCCCCTGGTGGTGGAGAGGGACGCCTTCATGTGGTGGCAGTGATACACCTGAGCAAGTTCTCTGCCTGGGTATGCAAACGTCCCTCAGCTCCCTCCCTATCCCCCCAAAACGGAGAATGTCGGACCGCAGGATGAGGGAAGCGTCAGCCTGCAGTCCACTGGGTTCACGTGTCAGATAAGCATATGCAAAAAAAAAAAAAAAGAGCCGTAGGGATGGGGTTAAGAGTGTCTGTAAGTATGGATGGTATGTAGGAAGACGAATTTGTAAGTAGGTAGGGCGACTGGTAGGTAGGAAGGAGGGTAGGTTTCGTGGGTGGGTAGTGTGGTAAGTAGCATGATGAGTGACTCGGTAGGTAGGTAGGTAGGTAGGTTGATAAATAAGCAGTTCAGTAAGTAGGTAGGCATGTGGATAACTAATGCTGTAAGTAGGATAACAAGGAGTGGGGTAACTGAGTCAATAGTATAGTAGGTAGAACAAGTAAGTATTGCTGTAGGTAGGGAAGTAGATAATCCTTTAATTAAAAAAATAATGCAAGACAATTTACAGCTACAGAAATAAATCGATAAATGAAAAAATAAATAAAACAAAGTGAATAAAGAAATGAAAGACAGGAAATCGTAAAACAAGGCCATAAATACTCACAAGGGCGACATGAAAAGCAGGAGATTCCGTTTCATGCGTTATACGATACCTGGATCCCGACCATCCTCCTTTGTTGATCCTTCGTTCCCGTATTTCACTCAAAACGTGTGTGTGTGTGTGTGTGTCTAGCAAGTGGGTATGTGGGTAGGCAAGTAGGTAAATAGATATGTAAGAAGGTAGGTAGGTAGGTAGGTAAGTAGGAAGAGCAGGTGCAGTATATGTGAAGGTTAGTGGTGTGGTAGGTCAGTAGATGTAATTTGGTAGAAAGGATAAGTGAGGATTAAATGAAGGTTGACAGGTACGGTAAGTTGGTAGGTGTAGTAGGAACGGTGACAAGTGAGTAGAGTGGCAGGTAGGTTGGTTGGTAGGTAAGTAGATCTCAATGTGACAGGTTGGTAGGTACGAGGGGTCGGTTGGTTGGTAAGTGAGTATGAAAGTGGTAGTAAGTAGGACGGTAGGAAGGTAGGCTGCAAGTATGTAACAACGAAGGTAGCAGGTAAGTAGGTAGGGTTGTAGGTAGATAATTAATTAGGTTGGTTGATAGGTAGGTATGAGAGACAGGTTAGGAGGTTATTAAACAGTAAGTTGACAGGTAGGTAGGTAGGTAGGAGGAGCAGGTTGGTAGGTGAGTAAATCTGAAGGTGACAGGTAAGTAGGCAGGTAGGTAGGTAGGTAGGCAAGTAAGAGGGATAGACTGGAAGGTAAACTGTTATGAAAGTGACTGGGAAGTAGAGATAGGTAGACTGTTAAGTAGGGCGGTAGGAAGGTAAGTGGGGCAGGTTGGTAGGTAAGTCGGTATGAAGGGTGGTGCAGGTAAGGAAAGGAGCGAGGTCATCCGCTTGTCATAGAGGCACTGCTATTACTGTCACCACCACCACCATCACCTTCACATTTACCAATACCATCACCTTTATGTGGGCAGCACTACCTTGCACATTACCACTGCTACTATTATTACTATTATCATCACCGCTATCATTATCTCCTCGCCTCTACAGCCACCTTCACATTTACCTGCACGATCTGTATTTGGTTAACGCTCTTCTTGCACGTTTAGCGGTAGTTATTTTTTAAAGGGCTAAGGCAGTGGTTCCCAACGTGGAGGCCATGGTGCATCTCTCAGGGGGTGGCATGATATAATTTTAAGTAACGGTGGGCCTGTCTAGAGTAACAGGAAATAAAATAGGATGATAATTATTTTCGTAGGGCATAATTTGCGAGGAATACTTTTTCCTGTTAATCCTGTCGTGGAGAGCATTCAACACAGCGGTGCAAGACGAACTGGAAATGTGAAAATCGACTCATTTGACAAGGAAAGATTTGGAGAGCTTGACGGAGATATATTGAGAAACAACTGGTTATACGGATGGCTCTACACTTCTTGTCTACCTAGCTCAGCAGAGTAGTGTTCCAAGGTGCTGAGCATTCAGTCTTTTCACCATAATTCTGATATCCGAATTAGTAACAAAAATAATTCCAACTTTACCATTGTTTTTCAACCTTACTGTTCTCTCTTATACATGCGGTGCGTCAAGTTAAAATTACCCAAGGTGTTTAAATATTTCCAAAATATTCACCTGAGCAACATTTCGCTGTTTGTTTATTAGAGAAATGTGCAGATGGAGGCCATGTATGTTATCGCAGTTGTCTTTGAAGCTACAGAATGATATAATTTGGGATCCACTGAAGTATGGGATAAGAAACTGCTGTTGCTATTATGCATGGACTACTGCTATAAAAACCACTACTACTGCAACCACTACTATTATTACGGTGCTACTTCTGCTATGACAGTCCCTACTCGCTATTATTTTATCAATTATATACTTCCAGCTTCCCTCGTAATATTGCTTCTGGTACTTTTACAATCTTTGCTATTAACCCAGTCACTACCGTCTTCCTTTCTCTCTCTCTCTCTCTCTCTCTCTCTCTCTCTCTCTCTCTCTCTCTCTCTCTCTCTCTCAGTTTTCTCGAATCAACATAATCGTCATCAGTACCTCAGTTTATCATCAGAACTTTCTTACCCCGTCTCTCTCTCTCTCTCTCTCTCTCTCTCTCTCTCTCTCTCTCTCTCTCTCTCTCTCTCTCACCAATTACCCCCAGCCATTACCATAACAATACCACACCCAGCCCCCTTTCACCCAGCGAATCACCTCCTCTCGATTCCTTAGATACGAGGCAAGATAGATGGCTGGCTGGAGTGGTTGGGAAAGCTAACAATATATCATGATGGGAGATTGGGTATTGGATTAGGGAGTGTGTGTGGAGGGATTGGATTAGGGATTAGGGTCTATAGAGAAGGATTAGGGAGTAAGCAGAGGGATTAGGGTCAGGATTAGGGAGTATGTGGAGGGATTAGGCTTAGGAGGTATGTGGAGGGATTAGGGTGCATACAGTATAATTAAGGAGTATGTGGGGGAGAAGGAAATAAAGAGTTGGATTAAGGGGTATGTGGAGGGGAAGAATCTGCATATATCATCGAAGGGACCAGGATAAGGAGAGAGAGAGAGAGAGAGAGAGAGAGAGAGAGAGAGAGAAACACATGAAATCACATACTAAACAACTACACCTTTTTAAGTATGTTAATGTGTGTTGGGAGAGAAATGGTTTTGTTGAGAGAGAGAGAGAGAGAGAGTTAATCCTACAAACAGATCACACAGTCCTAATGGCGTGTGGAAGGTGATCCGGCCTTAATAGTGAGACAAGTCCTAAGAGGAAATGAGAGGAAGAAGACTCACCCTCCCCAGCAACCCCTCTCCCCTGGTCAAGAGAGAGAGAGAGAGAGAGAGACTGGGTGGAGTAGTAACATTTTTTAGCAGCATTCGTAACCTCTTCAGTTCGATTACATTTACTGATTAATAGCAGCCTAACAAATGGAAATGGAAAATAATAGTTATAGCTTCCATCAGCCATTTATCTTCTTGAGGTTGGCCATAATTTTTTACTAGCAACAAAAAGGGTAAAATAGAAAAATGCATCACCAGACCGAAAGGGTTAAGTCTAAAATCTAAGTGAATTACTGAAGAATGGCCCAGTAAAATCGGTGTATCAGTTACTTACAAATTATAGTTCCAGATGTATGAGAAGAGCTGTGTGGTATTTCGGAACAGATGGCGTGCAATGGGGAATGTTTGAATAGACGGGAAAAAATGACTCAAATGCATAATAAACTTCTCGATGGCACACGTCAAGGGAAATACTGAAATGAAGGAAATGTGTATCATGTCCTCCGCCTGAAGCTCTTCGTTTTCCTGTTAACATTATTAGTAAAATCGTACTTAATGGAGTCGACATTTAACAAGATCCCTCATACTGGTTTCTGTTGCTAACCTTCTAGAGAGAGAGAGAGAGAGAGAGAGAGAGAGAGTTACACTTATAACCACATATATATTCCGATCACATTGGCAGTACAATCCTTACAAGGCGGTCCTGGCCGAACTATAAAACAAGTAGTCACCCCTAACATAGTATACGAGGCTATAGAAAACGACGACCTTCTCTCTCTCTCTCTCTCTCTCTCTCTCTCTCTCTCTCTCTCTCTCTCTCTCTCTCTCTCGGCAGGAAAAGTACGCAAAATGCCAAATAAGCCTCAAATCTACTAAAAAAAAATTATCGAGGGTACTTAAAACGGCGGCTTTCTCTTACCCACCACTTCCTCCGATATCTTCCGGTGGGAAATGTGAGAAAATGATTAATATTTATTTTTTAATGATTTGAGTTTTTCCTTATATAGTGTGCGAGGATAGGGAAAATGAGAGCTCCCTAAACTCACCTGTCACTTAGATAGATATATAGGAAGATAGATGAATAGGTAAATAGATAAATATATTGGTAGATGATAGATAGACAGGCAGATTGAGTTGTAAGGATGATACAGACGGTTTGTGGGGTTACGAGAGAGAGAGAGAGAGAGAGAGAGAGAGAGAGATCAGGGGTACAGAGGCTACACAGTCTGTATTACAAGTAGTACAGGTGCCTCCCTGTAGTGTTGTCTGAATTATGTAGTGCGGCGCCTCTCTCTCTCTCTCTCTCTCTCTCTCTCTCTCTCTCTCTCTCTCTCTCTCTCTTTCTCAAGTTTATAGATTTCTTAATATCAATTTGTGAATGGAAAGGGTTCAGAAAGGAGAGGAAGCGGGATAAGAGAGAGAGAGAGAGAGAATGGAAGGGAAGGATAGATAGAAATGATTAAAGAGAAAAAACAGAGGAATGAAATGAGAAAAGAGGGGCAAAAGAGGATAGAACAGAATATGGAAAAGTAAGGAAAGAGAGATGAAGGAGAGAGAGAGGATAGAATAATAGGGAGAGAGAATAGAGAGTAAAAGGGAGGAAATTAAACAGAATTGAGGAAGAAAGGATGGTGAAGGCTTGCTAGGAAAGTACATAGAGGAGGTAAAAGGAGGTAGAAGAGAAGGGGTGGACGGAAAAAGAGAATAGGGAGAGGAAAGAGAAGACAGATAAGATAGGAAGAAGAGAAAGGATTATGAAGATAGAGAGAATGGAGAAAAATCGGAATGGAGACAGGAGAGGAGAGGGAGGGAGGATGGAAGGATAGGTAGAACAGGCTAGGAAGAAGGAAGAGAGGAGAGATGAAAAGTGGATGTAGAGAAGGGAAAGGTATGGAGGGAAGGACAGAAAATCATAAGAAGGAAATATAGATGAAATGAAAACATGAGATGAGGAGTAATGGAGGATAGAAGAGGATAGGGAGAATAATAGGGATGGTGTGAGCTGTTGATGTAGAAGGTAAGGGTAACAGGAATGGAGGATGTACGTGATGTGGATAGGGAAGAGGAAGGGATGGGGAAGGGAGGAGGAAGAAAGGGATGGGGTGAGGAGGGGAGCGAGGGTGTGAGTAGGGATGAGGGAATGGTGAAGAGAGGAAGGTATGGGGGAGGTAAGGTGGTGGAGAGAGGGTGTAAGTTGAGGAAGGGATGAAGGATGGAGGGATAGAGAGAGGGGTGTGTAAAGGAGAGATGAAGAAAGGTAAGGAAAGGAAGGGGGAGAGGGGGCCAGAGGGTGTAGATAGAGGGAAGGGTTAGGGGGAAGAGGATGTGGGTAGGGGAGGGATGAGGCAGGGGAAGGAGGAACTAATGAAGGGAGTAGATAGAAGGAGGGTTAGAAGTGGGAAAGGAAAGAAAGGGTAGAGGGGAGAGTGAGGAGTGAAGAGGGGAGGAAAGGTGGAGAGTGTGTGAGTGAAGAGGGGAGGAAAGGGGGAGAGGGTGGGGATTTGGGGGGAGAGAAGGCGTATGAGGTCAATGGAAGGAAGGTTAATGATTGGATAGTATGCGAGGGAAGGATAGATAGGTGGACGACTGGATGGCAGGGTTGTAGATAAGGAAGGATGGATGATGGGATAATGGAGTCTAGATGAAAGGAGGATTATGGATGGGTCAGGGAAAATATGTGTGAGGAGGAGGATAGATGGATGGATGGAAGAAGGGATGACGAGGATTTTTCATAAGGATGGAAGCATGAAAGAATGGATTGAATAAGGACTGATTGATGGATGAAAGTTTTAGACAGACTGATGACTGGCGTGCAGAGTGGAAAGTGAGGATCGACGGAAAATGGAGAGTGCGAAAGTAAAGATGGAAGACAGGATGAAGTGTATAGGATAACGTGTTTTTTACATGTTTACTTGTTTTTTTTTACGTGTTTTTACTTGTTTTGCACGTATTTGTTTCGTACGTGTTTACTTGCCTTTACGTGTTTGGACTTGTTTTTTATGTTTTTGTTTGTTTTATTTGTTTTACGCGTTCTTTATTTGTCTTTTACGTGTTTTTAATTGTCTTTTTCGTGTTTACTTGTTTTTTACGTGTTTTTACTTGTTTCCCGTGCTTTTCTGTGGATACTTATACATTAAACTATTATGTGCTTTATATGTGGGTCGTGCTTGTGATTGTAATGGTGGTGGTGGTGATAGCGATGGTGATGCGTCAGTTTTGGTGGTGATAATGGTGATGCGAGTGGTGAAAAGGTGATGTTAGGCTGTGATGATTCTACTGCTGTGATGTAATGGGGTATATGATGTCAGGTTTGTGATAGTGATGATGGTAATGGTGACGGTGATGATAATGGATAATATAGGGTTGATGATGATGTGGTGATGATGATAATAGGTCACATATATGGGTGATGATGATAATAGGACACATATGGGTGATGATGATGATGATGATGATGATGATTATAATAGGGCACATATATGGGTGGTGATGATGATGGTAATAATTGGTCATATATGGTTGATGATGATGATGGTAGTGCGATAGGTCTGGTGCTGATAACGATGCTGATTGTAGCCCAGATAACATTAATAGGTTATGATAATGATGGTGGTGACGGTGGTGATGGTGGAGATGACGGCATAGGTAGTGTTGATAGGCAAGATAATCATCATAGGTTATGGTAATGACTGATGTACGATGGAGATAAATAGCTAGTATTGTGATGTTAATGAGGATGAGGATGGTGATGATGATATTGATGATATTCTGCTAGTATTGTAGTGTTAATGGTGCTGGTGGTGATGATGATGATGATGATGATATTAGGCAGTCTTCATTGTCCTCCTTCCCCCTCTCCTCTCTCTCTCTCTCTCTCTCTCTCTCTCTCTCTCTCTCTCTCTCTCTCTCTCTCTCTCTCTCTCTCTCTCTCTCTCCATTCCTCATATTCCTGACTCATATCACTAGGCACATTGAGGATAGCAGACCAGACCATTGTGTTTTTATTTTTTTATTTTTTTCTGGATCATGCCCACTCCATCAAATAGTGAGTAGCAGGATGATGATGATGATGATGATGATGATGATGATAGTAATTGATGACGACACTGATGATGATAATGATGGTATTGTAACGATGATGGTGATGTTGATGGTAATTGATGACGATTTGACGGTGATAACGATGGTATTATGATGATGATGAAGATGTTGATGGTAATTGATGACGACGTTGATGATGATAATGATGGTATGATGATGATGATGATGATGATAGTAATTGATGACGGCACTGGAGATAACGATGGTTTGATGATGATGATGATGATGATGATGTTGAAGGGAATTAACACTTTCTCCTCCTTAATCCTCCATTTTTCCATCGATTAAAACATAAAGTAGGTGAAAATAATGAATATAGTACCTGATAATGTAGACGGAAAAGGAGCACAAGAAGAGGGAGGAAGAGGGGTCAGGGATGAGGCCCCTTAATGGCAGAGGAAAAGGGGAAATGGGGCAGTATTGTGGCCAGTGAATAGGAGGGGAAGGGGACGGGGATGGAGAGGGGGAGGGGAAGTTGGATAGAGGTGAGAGGAAGGGGTAGGAAGGAGAGGGGAAGGGAAAAGGGAAAGGGGAGGAGGGGAGAAAGGGAAAGTGGAGGTGGAAAGAGAGGGAAGGGAGAAGGAAGGAGATGAGATGAGGGGAGAAGGAAGGAAGTGAAGGGGAAAGAGGAATATGGGGAAAGAAGAAAGGGGAACAAGTAAATTAAGGGTAGGGAAAGGGGAGACTGGGGTTAGGGCAGGGAGAAGAAAGGGGAGTGGGAGGATAAGTGAGGACAGAAGAATGTTGCGGAATTTTTATGAATGGAGGACACGTGCAGTCGGGTGTATGAATTATTTGTATTTTGTTTTTCCTTCCTGTGTTTATCATGTAAAAAAAAAAACGAGGAAGTTAAGGGTTAAGGGGAATGTAGGGAAAGGAGAGGAAAGCGGAAGGAGTCTCATTCCCCATTCCACTAAGTTCATTTCCTATTCGTACACTCATCCAGATGTTTATCATGCCCTTCTGTCACCTCCTCCCTCCCTCCCTTCCGTCTTCTCACCTTTCCTCTCGCCCTATTATCTGTCCTCTTTTCTTTTTTTTCATTCCTTCTCTTCCATCGTTTCTTCATTCCTTCATCCTTTTCTTTCCTCCTCCTTTCATCATTCCTCCACCCTTTTCTTGCTTCTTCCATCCATTCCTTCTCCCCATCCTTTTCTTCTCTCCCCATCCTTTCCTTCTCTGCTCATCCTTTTCCTCCCTCCCCATCCATTTCTCCATCTCTCCCATCTGCTCCATCATCCATTCTTACCTTCCCTGCCACGCCCTGTCACAACTAACAGGTTCCCACTCCCAGGACGCCCTACACCGTTATTACACGCCACGCTGCTCCTCTTTTCTCTCCCAGGACGAGGGTCGACCGCCTCTTACCCTCCATATACAGAGGTCTTGCTTAAATTACAATCCTGGGCTGAATTTTAAGTAGCACTGTAGGCTTCGTTGCACGTTTTACTCTGCGATTTGTTCTGCATCTTACTCCTCAATATCACTGATGCAAAGTTTGTGGAGATAATAAAAGATGTAAAGAGAGAAGATTGTCCAGGTGTAATAGAGAAATAAATCGCTTAGGAAGAGGTGTTACGAAGCGTGTGCAGCATTGAATACGACCTTTTACGGCATACAAAGAGCCTGATAAATTGCAGGATTATTTGAGCGATTTTGTTGAAGTTGTTGGGGGAGATTTACGGCCGTAAGTTTTGATCCTTTTTGTAAGTGTGTGTGTGTGTGTGTGTGTGTGTGTGTGTGTGTGTGTGTGTGTGTGTGTGTGTGTGTGTGTGTGTGTGTGTGGAGAGAGAGAGAGAGAGAGAGAGAGAGAGAGAGAACAGGAGACGTGGGAATATTCTACACTCTCCCTTTCTTGTCGGTCCTGGGAAAAAAAAAAAAAAACGATATTACCTACAACAAAAAATCTACTGTGAGTTTGTTTGTGAATCTACACGCTCCTTATTTTTGCCTTCCTATAAAAAACAATACTTACGACTGGAAATTGATCGCAACTATGTGAATTCCTACGCTCCATTTCTTGCGTTTCTTGTAAGAATATAGTAATACTTAAGTTTGTCCTTGTTCGATCATTGCTGTCTGTTATCGAAATGTCTGTCTGTTTTTCCGTCTTTATATGTTTATCTGTTCATCCATCTGTCTATCTCTGTTTGCTGTAACATAGAAGAGGTAATGGAAGACTCTACATAGGCTCACCCCTTTCTCCTCCTTCCTTCAAAGCCAAATAGTACTTAAGAGAGGGAAGCGATCGTGAGTTTTGTCCGTGAATCTACCTCCTCAAGCGATCGGTCTGTGCGGTCTGTGTGGTTCAAGAGGTCGGGCTTTCTTCCACTCTGGCTTTAGGTGGCCTTAAAAGCAGGACTGGGGCGTGCGGGAATAGAATTTACCCTCACCCGCTCAGCCTCCTCTTAGCGGCCATATTTGGAGAGCGCCGTGTTTACAGGTGTCCAGGGCTTTGTGTCTGAGGTGAGGCGGACAGAGACATCTAGTGGTTGCGCGCCTAACCACTCGAGTTGCCAGTGAGGCGTTATTGTGCGGTCGCACTAACTTTAACTTTTAGATGCAGTGAATTTATAAGAAACGTTAAGTCACACTAGCTGTATTCTTTTTTGCATCGTAGAGGGGTGAGGATGGCTGGAGACTAGACCACCATGAAGAAGATCAATAATGCCGTAGGAGACCACCGTATGTTTCCTTAATGTATGATCTAAAATTCTAAATTATGTCCTCCGTCGCAGACTGGAATAAATTAAAGGTCAACATTCTCGACCAAAATGTTACTTATTATACATTTAACATTTTTGGTGCTCTAGATTTTCCTTGAGCTTCTGAAAGTCGTATGAATTAAGTGAATTAACAGGCAAAATAGATAAACTGCAAGTGAGTTGTTCATTTCTTTGTGTGTCTGGAGTTCTAAATTTACATAGCCAGATTCCAGTCCGATTAATTATTGTTGGATAATTTAGCAAGGTTTCTTTGGGGCTGGAAAGTGTAAAGGGACTTCCGACCTTGAATGTACTAGTGAGAAGTTTCTTGTCTGCCAGTTATGCTTGAATGCATGTATTAAGTATGGCATTTTATTAGTCTGTACTGTATTTGAGGTTGATTAGGCTCATGCTTCTGCTATTGATGCTTTATGTACTGTACAGTCGTGGGCAATATTTCCATTACGTGTCTTTGGTTTCAGGCTTAGTACACGAGACTGCAGCGTTCAAGTCGTACGGTTAGTGTTGGTGAGAAGGATATATATATATATATATATATATATATATATATATATATATATATATATAAAAATATATATTTTTTTTTTTTTTTTTTTTTTTTTCCTGAGAGGGAGCATGACTAAATTACTGTCCTCTGCCGTAGTATAACGTATAACTTTTACTTATAACAACCTCATGTCATATACAGTTACAACAGCTATACACACCTCACCTTTGTCATTAATCACATATACACACACATTAGCACCACCATAGCGTTACAATTAGTACCACTGTCCCACTCACTCACAACCTGTTACTATCCTTACATTTACAACCATCCTTCAACCTTCCTTTTCTCTCATTGCCTCTCACTCACCTCTTCTCAGCAACTTCATCCTTGCCTTAGTATTTCCTCCCTCTCCCATCTTTCCAACACCTTTCCTCCCTCCTCCATCACCTGTCTCTTCGTCTCTTCTCAGTGATCCTTTCCCCATCCTCTTTTCCTGACCCCATATTTCCTTTCTCTCCTCCTCGTACTTCATCCTCTTCCTCCCCCTCCGCATACCTTCCTCTTTTCTCAGCCTCTCCGCTTCTCCTCATTCGTCTCCTTTACTCCTTCGTCATGCCCTTCTCTCTCCTCTGTCCATTTCCTCCTATTCGCCCTATTTTCCCTCCTCCTTCCTTTCTCCATCTCGTTCATTTCTCTTCTCTCCCTTTTCTTCTTTTTTTTCCTCTGCTTAGTCCCTATTCCCTTTTCTTCCCTCTCCCCTCCTTTTCCATTTCCCTTCTTCTTTTTCCCTTTCGTTCTCCTTCCCCTATCCCTTCCCTTCCCCCCTTCCCTTCCCCTCCCCTCCTTCCCTTCTCTCCCTCCCCCTCCCCTCCTTCCCTTCCCATCCTCCTCCCCCTCCCATCCTTCCCGCCCCCTCCTCACCCACTATGGCAGAGGTTCACGCCCCCAGCCTGCCCTCTTACACCCCTTTCAGACCCTTTTTAGGTCATGTGGTCCCTACTCAGTGAGCTCTTCCTTGCCACCGACTCCCCCCCTCCCCGGTCTCTCTCTCTCTCTCTCTCTCTCTCTCTCTCTCTCTCTCTCTCTCTCTCTCTCTCTCTCTCTCTCTCTCTCTCTTGCGGCTGGTTATTTGACGCAACTTGGTGTCAGAAATAGGCAGTACTAAAGCACTGTATTCTTTTCATAGCACTTCTTATGACTAGCATCATATATTTTAATCGTTTGCTACAGCTCAACATTCAAGATGGAGAGACAGCAATTTTAGGTCAGATTAAAATAAAAGGATAGTGTGAAAGAAGAGAGAAGGAGAGGGGGGGGAGGGGAGAGAAGGAAGGGAGAGGGGGGAGAGGAGAGAAGGAGGGGAGAGCGGGGGGAGAGGAGAGAAGGAGGGGAGGGGAGGGAAGGGGAGAGAGAAGAGAAAGAGGGGGGGGAAGAGGAGAGAGGGAGGAAATTTGGAAGAATCAGTGAATAGGGAGAAAAAACGTGAATGTAGGGTAAGGGAAAAGGGTGGGAAAGGGCAGGTAAGGGCAAGAAGGGTCGAGCATTTGGGTAAGGAGAAAGGAAAGGGTGGGGTGGTTGAGCTGGTGGGGGTAAGAATAGGTAGGGGAGGCAATGGACACGGGAAACGGCATGGGAAAGTAGGTTGATTGTTTTGATAGGGAGCGGAAAGGTAGGGAAAGGAAGGAGAGGAGAGAAAGATAGAAGAGAGAGAGAGAGAGAAGGAAGGAGAGAATAGAAAAACAGAAAAGAGGGAAGGGAAGAGAAGATTAAAGAAGGGGAAGATAGGGAGGAAAAGGGAAGAAGGAAGAGGAGGAGAAAAACGACAGCGGCGACGAGGAGGAGGGGGAGGAAGAGGATAGGTTGCAGGATAAATGGGAAGGAGGAAGATAAAGAAGGTAAGAAAAAGGGTCGATGAGAGAAGTTAGTTAGATAGATAGATAGACAAGTAGATAGATAGATAGATAGACAAATAAATAGGTAGATAGATAAATAGATATGGATAGACAGGTTAACAGAGACGAAAGGTGAAAGTCAAGAAGGTAGAATATAAACAAGAGTATAGAAAAAATATAAACGCAAAATATACCCCCGTTTACAAAAGACAAAATCAACAGACAACACAGCTATACCAGATCAGACAAACAACAAACCCAAACCCAAACAGGCAAGCAAACAAGCAAGCACAGCAAGAAAACAAGCAAGAACAAGGACGCCGATAGTGAGAATGAAAACTTAACAAGAAAAATGAGAAGGGTGCAAAAAATGGAGACTTGTTTAACCTGTTCGGTGGGATATTTTTGTCTGGTGTGTGAAGACGTGAGTGTGTTGTCCTGTTACTCTGGGGGGTTGTGGAGAGGTGGATGGACGAGTGATGGTTAAATATACATACATACATTCAGACATACCTACCTGTTATATCGATCAGTCAGTCTATCTATCCGTCTATCATTGTATCTTTGTCTGTCTGTCTGTGTATCTGTCGCAGTCTATAAATCTATCTACCTACCTACCTGCCGATCTATATCTCCATCCATCCATCCATCTGTCCATACAGATATATACACACGCACATTTCTGTTTGTCAATCCAGAGAGAGAGAGAGAGAGAGAGAGAAAGATGGGGGAAGGGGTATCGGGTTGTGATATCATGCACATCAGTCGAGACATGATAGTGTTAAGGAATACCGAAGTGCTGTTACTACCCTTCATTCCTTCGTCGTCTTCACTCACTTTGCTTCTATCTGTTATTTATTATTCATTTTCACATTCCCTGTCTGTCCCATCTTTTTTATCTGTATTTCCACCTTGGTCTCTGTTTATCCTCCCCCCCCCCTTTCCTCCGTAATTACCTCCACCAGCGAATTTAGGCGGATTTTTTATATTCTCCCGTGTCTGTGTACAAGATATGTCGCGACGTTGTTATTGGATTTCAGTGTCATTTGGTGGATAGGTGGTCAGTCGGTCAAGGAAGAGCTGATTAAATTTTGAGGTGGATTCAGATCCGGATGCAGGAATGAATTGAAATATTGGCGTTGGCGGAGGTATGCGCTCTCTGATATTGTGTAACGTGGCAGAACAAGACCGTAGAGTGAACTGCCTGTGTGAAACCGTAAAAGTATTCGTCTAGCAGGAGAGAAGAATTACCCGTATAGCAGTAAATCATAACATTCATTAGCGTTGGCGCAAGTATAAGCTGTCTGAGTGACTTTTAGCTTCATGTTCTTACTGTTTGTCATTGCCTCTGTGTGTGTGTGTGTGTGTGTGTGTGTGTGTGTGTGTGTGTGTGTGTGTGTGTGTGTGTGTGTGTGTGTATATTGCCTTACAATTAAAAATGTCCTTCTCACTCTTCATCTTATCCTTCCTCCTCCACCTGCTCTCTCACTCCTCACCTTCGCCCTCCTCTGCCCATCCTCACCTGCTTCACCTTTCTCCTTACCTGCCCCACCTGGTCCTCCCACGCTCCTCTAGTTACCCTCACCCCAACCTCTTCCCACACACCCTCGCCACCCTCTACAATATAGCCAGTCAGTCCAGCAATACACAGGCAAAGTGAACATACTACACTGGGGAGAATTTAAAAAAGCAGAAAAAAAAAAAAAACAGAATTGTGTTTTCATTGTTTTTTATGGTCTGTATTTACGCTGTATATTTTTTTGTAATGGAAATGATATATATTTTTTATTGTAAGAAATGCACTTACACACACACACACACACACACACACACACACACACACACACACACACACACACACACACACACACACACACACACACACACACACACCGCTCGCTGGTGCAGTGGTAACGTTCTCGCTTGCCAACTGGTGGACGGGAGTTCGCGCCTCGCTCAGGTTGCGAAAAGTTTCACTGACGAAGTGGGTGGTTACTGTCCCCCTGGAGCAAGGGGACGGGTGTGTGCGTGTGTGAAGGTCACAGCCTTGCCCTTAGATCGGACTACATGAGCTCTCAGCTCCCTTCCGGGAGGGTAAAAGCTGACGATCACGACCATCAAGTGATCCTGACCGACCCGGTGAATTACACACACACACACGCTTTAATTGCAGCGTGGCTATTTATTATTTCGGTATCTGCTAATAAATTACGTGTGGCAGACAGTATCGTTTATTTTAACACCGTGCGGCCTTGAGATGCGGCGGGGTTAATAAAGTTATGGAGATTATAATGAGAGTAATTATTATGGCTCTTATTATCCTTCTCTCTCTCTCTCTCTCTCTCTCTCTCTCTCTCTTTCTCATCACAATTAGTATCCTTTTACTCTCCACCTCACCACCATCACTTCCACCACTTCAGTCACCACCATTATCACCACCACAACCACTATCACCAGTATTTACCACAAGCACCCTCATCACTATCATCACTTCCACCACCATCATCATCATAACCACCATTCTAATCATCACCACCGTCAGTAGCATCACCACCACAATAACCATCACTATGACCACCTTTCCAGCCATGTCTTTCTTCACAAACACCATCCTCAGCACCACTAAAGGCACCATACTTGCCACCATAAGCACCATCACAAAATGTGCCACCATAAGTCTCACGTCCAACTACCATCAACATAACTACATCAACCAGTCATGCCTACAACCACCATCATCACATTTCATTCATAACCTTTTATATTACAACTGTTTCCACAACCATCCTACTATCCTTTCTCTCAGCTACCACTACAACCACAATCCTTTCTCTCTCTCTCTCTCTCTCTCTCTCTCTCTCTCTCTCTCAACTACTACCACAACCACCATCCTCTCGGCTAGTCATTACCATCACTACCATAACGACCACTATCATCAAAATCATCACCACCATCCTTCTGTTCGTTGTTTCCTCACTCAGTCACCACCCATCACCACCACACCCATCATCACGACAACCACCACCAACTCTACAACCACCATCTCTTCATCCAGCCACCTCCGTCACCACCATAACTACCACCATCCCCATACTTCAGTCATCCCCACGAAACGCAACCGCCACTACTCCCACAACCACCACAGCTAACCACAACCACCACCACCATCACCACAATTATACACCACCGCCACCTCCATCACAACCATCATCCACTACCACCACCACCATCACCACCCTCACACACCACCACCACCACCATCACCACCACCCACTCAGTTCGTCATCATCACCAAATCAATCACCACAACTACTAGCCACCTAAACCGCAGATGACAAGGAGACACGTATCACCTTTCCTCATTACCACAACCACAATGATCAGTGGTATTTGGCGGGTATCACGTGACGCTGGACGGACGATTAGTGGCAAAAACGGACTATTTGTTTTGGGAAGGAGACGAAGAAGATGATCAATGAGTTCTGAGGCCCTTGGAACGGTAAAAAAGAAAAAAAAATCTACTGTTATGTCTGGAATTAGGATGCCTATAAATAATTGCAGTTTGTGAGAAAAAAAAAAAAACAAGAAAAAGTATTACTGTTTTTTTGAATGAGGAAAATAAATGATGCAGTTTGTGGGACATTGAAGAAGAAACAAGAAAAATGTATTATTGTTTTAAGAAAGGAAAATAAATGATTGCAGTTTGTGGTACATTGAAGAAGAAACAAGAAAAATGTATTATTGTTTTAAGAAAGGAAAATAAATGATTGCAGTTTGTGAGACATTGAGAAAAAAAAACAAGAAAAATGTATTATTGTTTTAAGAAAGGAAAATAAATGATTGCAGTTTGTGGGACATTGAGGAAAAACCAGACAAAAAACAAGAAAAACATCATTGGTAATGAGAGAGAGCAATATTAAGCATGAGGGTGAAAAAACAGGAGAGTAAAAGGAGTGAAATTACGGTATTATCATTAATATAATTTTTTGAACAAGGATGAATAATAAGTAAGACTCGTTAGTAAATGATCAGTTTATTGGAAGGAGGCAGGATAATATAAAAAAAAAAATTTGTCGGAAAAGGAATGAAAGTTATCAGTTTTTTGGAGGAGGAAAAATTCTAATGTAAAATTCGTCAGTAAAAGAAATGAAATAGAAAAAATGCTATTGAATGAGGAATATAACAACAACAACTACTACTACTACTACTACTACTACTGCTACTACTACTACTACTAAAGTACACTTGATAGAGGAATATAAGTGTCTTGGGTTAGGGAGATTAAAAAAGAAAAAAAAATACTGAAGAGGTTAATATTCTAAAACATCATCATCATCATCATCATCATCATCATCTTGTACTGGATTACTTTAAGATAATTTTTGTGTACGTGTAGTGTGTATATATAGGTTATGTGAACATATGTGTAATGTGCTTTTCATGTGTACACACGTGGAATTGTGTGTGTGTGTGTGTGTGTGTGTGTGTGTGTGTGTGTGTGTGTGTGTAAGCTTAGTGAGGGCAGAGTGTGTGTGTGTGTGTGTGTGTGTGTGTGTGTGTGTGTAAGCTTAGTGAGGGCAGAGTGTGTGTGTGTGTGTGTGTGTGTGTGTGTGTGTGTGTGTGTGTGTGTGTGTGTGTAAGCTTAGTGAGGGCAGTGTTATTTGTGTGTGTGTGTGTGTGTGTGTGTGTGTGTGTGTGTGTGTAAGCTTAGTGAGGGCAGTGTTATTTGTGTGTGTGTGTGTGTGTGTGTGTGTGTGTGTGTGTGTGTGTGTGTGTGTGGGCTTAGTGAGGGTAGTGTCATTGTGTGTGTGTGTGTGTGTGTGTGTGTGTGTGTGTGTGTGTGTGTGTGTGTGTGTGTGTGATTTGGTGAGGTGGTCTGGGTACATTCAGATCCATGGGGTGATTGTTCCGTTTCACACACACACGCAAAAACACACACCTACACACGCACACGCACCACACTTTTCTGCCACTCCCTGCTCCACTTCTTCCTTGAAAACTGGATTGAGAGAGAAAGAGAGAGAGAGAGAGAGAGAGAGATAGGTCAGTACGGGTAATAATTTTAATCGTGCTTCTGGTTATAATTTTTTCGTCCATGTATTATATAATGTTTAATTTACGAGCAGAT
Source organism: Coenobita brevimanus (assembly GCF_032717465.1). Lineage (NCBI taxonomy): Eukaryota > Metazoa > Arthropoda > Malacostraca > Decapoda > Coenobitidae > Coenobita > Coenobita brevimanus. The sequence continues at coordinate 58,270,313 of NC_136954.1, read as the reverse complement.
CGCAAAAAGAAAAGTAAAAGGAAAGAGGGAGAATGGAGAGCATGAGAAAATATAGGAAATGAACTGTTAATATTTTTTTTATGCCACTGTAAAGAAAATGTGAAACTAAACGAAAATGGAAATGAGTAAAGGAATTGATTTTGACATGGGTCACGATTTTTACGCAAGATATTGCAGGGAATAATTTGAGAGTTGGATTGCCTACCAAACACAGGTATCACCGTATATTGTAGTTCATTAATACCTCTTTTCATACCGTCTCACCTGGTAAAAATGGCTATATTTTAAACTCCTTAATGGACATGAAAAGTCTACACACAAACTTCCTAAAGAAGTTTATAAAACGTACCAAACACACACAGATTATTTGCAAGATCTATCTATCTATCTATTGCCAGACGCCTCAATCCCGTTTGGGGTGGCCACAAACAAATCGCCTCCAAGTCGCCCTGTCCCCCGCCATTTCACTGCCCTGCTCCCAACTCACACCCCCCTCTCTCATATACCTCTCCACCCCATCCCTCCATCTCATCCTCGGTCTCCCCCTCCCTCTTCCACCCTCCACCTCACTCACATACACTCTCTTCGTCAGTCTTTCACCCTCCATCCTCTCCACATGGCCAAACCACCTCAGTGTGTTCCTCACAACGCTTCCTATCACATCCACATCAACACCACAACGCTCCTTTATATCCTCATTCGTCAGCCTGTCTCTCCACGTGACTCCACAAGCTCCTCTTAAATAACTCATTTCCACTGCTCTCACTCTTGACTTGTGTCCTTCCAACAACGTCCAAGCTTCACTTCCGTACGTTAGAGTTGGTATCACAATACTGTCATGTAGTAACTTTTTTACTTCCATGCTCACTTCCCTGTTACTTATCACTGCTTTCAAGGAACCAGCAACCTTTCTTCCCTGCTGTACCCTTTCAAGCACTTCACCCTCCAAACCTCCATCCTTACTCATCACACTACCCAAATACTTAAACGTACTCACATTTTCCAATTCCTCACCATCCAACCTCGCTATACATTCACTGACTTCACCTCTCTCAAAGACCATCACTTTACTCTTCCCTACATTCACCTTTAGGTTCCGTTTCTTACACACTCTCTCAAACTCATCCACCAAGCCTTGTAGCTCCCCTTCATCTTCACTCAACAACACAGTATCATCTGCAAACAACAGTACAGGGAGTTTCCAAACACTATCCTCTCTCACCAGGGCCACTCCAACATCCACTACCCTACCTTGTACCTCTTTTATTACCCCATCCATGTACAGATTGAACAACCATGGAGACATGACACATCCCTGTTTCAAACCAACTTTCAAAGAGAAAAATTCACTTAGTTCACCATCCACACGCACTGCAGCCTTAGCACCATCATACATACTCTTCACAGCATTCAACAACTTCCCATCTACTCCATATATTCTTAACACTTTCCACAATCCTTGTCTATCCACCCTGTCATATGCTTTCTCCAAATCCACGAAAGCCGCATACAACTTCTTTCCCTTCTCTAGATACTACACTTAATTTATTTATTTATTTTGTGATACTACACTTAATTTATTTGTTTATTTTGTGATGTTTGTCAGATTTTGGGTATGTAGTTAAAGCCTGACACCTTCCTCCAGAGATTTTTTTTTTTTTTTTTTTTTTTTTTTTTTTTTTTTTTTGGTCGCTACAAAAATGCATCCAGTCTCCCCCATCGCCATGATATCCCATTATTTCCTGCTATTCCAAGCCGCCTAGCCTCATGTACTGTACTCCACCGCTCCCCCTCCCCCCGTCTCTCTCTCTCTCTCTTTCTCTCTCTCTCTCTCTCTCTCTCTCTCTCTCTCTCTCTTACTGTGGAGATTTATAAGACTCAAATCTCCCGTCTTCATCCATCCCTCATTCCCTCTCGTCATTCCAAACAGCCTTCCCTCATGTGTTCCTCCACCTTATCATTGAGTCTCATTCTTGCATGGAGATTTTTCCTTTTATGGAGACTTAAGGCCTCCAAGCTCGTTTTCCACTCTAATTTATCATCTGTTTGTCCAAGGCATCTTCCCTCAAGTTCTCCATTTTTTCC
>NC_136954.1:58245728-58263228 GCF_032717465.1 Coenobita brevimanus | reverse complement strand
AGTAAGGGAAACAGCCACTTAAGTATAAAAAGGCAGGTAATTAGCCAGTGACATTAATTAGGTTGAGGCTTACATTTCCTACCCGTATTGAACTATGAGATCAGGAGTTTGGCAGTAGATAGATGGATAGATAGATAGATAGACGCATTTATAGGAGAGAGAGAGAGAGAGAGTAGCGGGGATTGATGATGATAATAGGTAGACTAATGGACGGATAGATAGATAAACAGAAAAATAAATAGACAAATATATAGATAGCCAGATAAAAATATACAGACAAATAACCAAACATTATAATTCAAGCATTTCCATACGTATCCTGTATCCCTAATAGTCACTGTATTTTGTATTTCCAGTCACCTGACGCGAATACAAAACTGTGGGCAGCCATCGAGTCAGGAGCGTCGTTTTCACAGGTATGATAATCTTTGTATCCTTGTATTATTTTTGTATCCTTCTGTTTCTCGATTTTCTTGATAATTTTGCGATGTTCCTTTTATTGGTGTATATTATATCTGCATCTCCATTTTTTTTCAATATTCATACTGAGAGGGTAAATTTGTATAAGTCTGTGTTTTTTTTCCCGTGTATCTTGGCAGTGTATTAGTGTATCTCGGCAGTGTAATCCTGTGTATTTTGGCAGTGTAATAGGCGGTCAGAAAAGCTTCATAGTATCTTTGGAAATAAATTTGACGTATGCAGTATATCTTCACATCATCCGTTACCTTATTTACATTATTTAACATCAAGATAATTTGCATCAGGTATATATATATAAAAAGTACTGAGGAATGTGTAGAATAAATCGGTAAGGAGGAAGTACTACGAAAACGGCAGCAACTTCAAATAATACCCAAAATCGAACCGAAACTACTGCACACAGGTTTGATAAGTGGGTGTAGTTTTTTCATCAATATTTGCAGCTTTTTTTTATTTTTCGTTTTTATGTATGTAAGTTTGTATTTATGCATTTTTTTTTACTTTTCTCTTTTTTCACGATTCTTGACCAAGAGAGATATTCATATTGTCTGTTTGTACGTAATGTTTTGTATTTTATTTATCGTTCATGGCAACAAAAAGAAGACGAATATTTTTGCCTCACAAGAAAACCTGGTTAAGGGACTCAATTTTTAGACGAATGTTTATGTATTACTGTGTTTTTGTTTTTGTATTTGTGGTTTTGTTAATTTCGAGACGTATGTTCACGATTTAAAAATATATTCACCGGTAAATTTCATGCAATACTTAAGGAATCATTTCAGCTCACGTTTCAGTTCTTTGCCTTATTATTATTATTATTATTATTAAGTTTCGAGCTTGTGGATATAAACTCTTACATGTATTTACTATTATTATTATTATTATTATTATTATTATTATTATTATTGGAATTTTTGACATAGTAAGAAGAGAATCCTGAGGGCCGTGAAGTGGTTGGTGGTGAGTGAGGGGGATGGAAATTATAGGGTCGAGTTTCCTATCTGACCTGCTTGCCTATGCTGAGAGAGAGAGAGAGAGAGAGAGAGAGAGAGAGAGATGAGGCCGGCGAGCAGAGCAAGAGAAGAAAGAGGAATAGAATGATGAGAAAGAGAGAGAGTGAGAGAGATGGCCAGGTGAGATACAAGGTGTGAGGTACGTGGTATGGTTTTATTCACTCCCTGTTATGGCATATCAGGGGAAGTCTTTGAGAAGGGTTATTTATTGCTTGTGAGAGGGAGGAGAAGAGGGAGGGAGGGAGGAAGGATGGAAGAGGGAGGGGACAAATGGAGAGATATGGAGAGATGGAGAGAAGGGCACAGAGGAAGGAGGAAAAAATAGAGAGATATGGAGAAAAGGAGAGAGAAGGTGATGGAGGAAGGAAGGAAGGAGGGAGAGGGAAAATAGAGGGATATAGAGGAGACGAATGAAGGGGATGGGGGAAGGAAGGAAGGAGGGAGGGAAAAATGGAGAGATATGGAGAAAAGGAGAGAAGAGGATGGAGGAAGGAAGAATAGGGAATGGAGGAAGAAAAGTTGGATGGAGAAATGGAGAAATAAAGAGGGAAGGAAGGGAGGAAATTGGATGGAGGCAGGAAGGAAAGAGGGAGGGAGGAATGGGGAGATAAAAAGAGGAGGAGGGAAGAGAAGGGGCTGGAGGAAGCAAGGAGGCAGGGAAGAATAGGGAGATAAGAGGAACGAGAGAGAAAGGGAGAGAGAGAGAGAGAGAGAGAATGATGACAGAGATAAAAGGGAGGAAGAGGGTGAAGAGAGAGGAACGGACTGGGTTAGATAACAGGGACAGGGAGGGAAGAAATGAGTGAGAGAGATAAAGGGAGAAAAGAAATGTAGGAAGAAGGAAAGAGAGAATAGGCGAAAGGGAGGGAGTGAGTAGGAGAGAACGAGAGGATGGAAGAGATGAGAGGAGGTAAAGAAGGATTAGGAGGGGAGGGGAGAGAGAGGGAGGAAGGAAGGAAGAGGGAGGAAATATGGAGTAGGACACACACACACACACACACACACACACACACACACACACACACACACACACACACACACACACACACACACACACACACACACACACACACACACACACACACACACACACACACACACACACACACACACACACCGTCCTTCCTTCCGAGACAGGCATTTTAAACTTGGCATTGATTTTTACCCCACAAATGACTAGTTAACCTTGGCAATGCTGGTAATGGTATTGGTAACGATGATAATGATAATAATGATGATGATTATCGTTGTTTTCATACAGTATTAATTTTACCTGTGGTGATGGTAATATTGACGTGTGTTGTATGTATTTGGTTAGTATAATATGAGTAGTAATGATTATGGCTTTGATGATGATAGAACCATTTTAAAGTGAACCAGTGTGAAGTGAATTAGTGAAGAAATACAGAATGACACTAAGCTGCATAAGTGTTTAGAAGACTAAGAAATAGATTGACGAAATACACAAGGTCTCCACAGTATGTAATTAAGACCTAAATACACAAATACTGTAGCTGTGATGGAGAGTAAATGATGAGAGAAGGAGAAGCTGAGGATTTAAGACTAAGGACATCAAAATATCACTTAGGAGAGAAAATATTATGCAAAGGTAAATAAGTAACGACAAATAAGACTCATATGAATAAAAAATAGATCCCAGATATAAAATAAAAAACTAAGGAAGAATTAATAGGAGATTTAAGACTTACGATTATCAAGAGAAAAAGTAATTAAAGGTATAGTGTTCTAGAAATTAATGGAATAATAATAGTAGATAGAAAACTTTAAACAGATAGATGTAAAAAAAAATAATAAATGATAGAGGAAAGATAAATAAACGCTTTAAAACCAAGATCAGTAAACAGTAATTAAAGGTAGTGATTAGTGGAGTAAATGAATAATAATGAGTTGGAGAAATAAAAAGATAATTGAAATAAATAATAAATGATGAATGAAGGATAGACAGATGGCCTAAGAATAAGATACAAAAGTAATTAAACATAGTGATAAATGGAGAAAATGAATAATAATGAGTTGGAGATATGAAAAGATAGATGAAATAGATAATAACTAATGAAAGAAGGATAAATAGAATCTTTAAGAGTGAGGTAATCAAGACATCAGTATAAGGTGTATAAATTAATTGAAGCTCAGAGGTGCCCCGTGGAGAGGACAAGGACTGGGTGAATTAGAGAGAGAGAGAGAGGGAGTGGGAGGGAGGGAGAAATAAGAGTGGGGGAAACTGAAGAGAGAGAGAGAGAGAATGTAGATTTATTCATCAAAAATCTCAAATTCCCCCCCTCTCTCTCTCTCTCTCTCTCTCAGAATCACACCATATTCTCACTCATCTTAATCCCACTTACCTCCACCCCACAACTTTACCTTTTCATTTCCACTTACATTTCCACTTACAGGTATATTAATCTTTCTTGCCTCCACCTCATCTCTCTCTCTCTCTCTCTCTCTCTCTCTCTCTCCTTCCTTCCTTCCTTCCTTCCTTTCTCTTCCTCCTCCACGAAAATTCCACCAATCCTACTTATTTACCATCCCCCCTTCCTTCTTGCACCCTCTCACTCTCTTCTCCCTCCCCTTCCTTCCTTCCATCCTTCATTCCTTCCTTCATTCCTTCTTTCCATCCCTCCTTCCTTCCTTCCTTCCTTCCTTCCCTTCTTCCCTTCCTTCCTTCCTTCTCCACAAAATTCCCGAATCCCTCTCAAGTATTTACCATCAGACTTACAACCCATCTCGCTAATATGGCCTCGAGTCAACACTGAAGTATTTGCTCAAGTCGCGTTCTGGCGATTGAAAAATGTTGCTCCTTTGCGATTTGAGCTGGATTTTAAAAGGGATGGAAATATACGTGTGTTTGGAGGAGGAGGAGGGAGAGGAGGGGGAGGAGGAGGAGAAGGATGAGCAGGAGGAAGGAAGGAAGAAGGTTGGTTAAGAATGGAGAAATAGCAAATTGGAAGAAGAGGAATTTTTAAAATAAAGTGCAGTGTATGTGTTTGGAGTTTGGAGGAGGAGGAAGAGAGGAGGAAGGGGAACAGGAAGAGGAAGGGGAGGAGGAGGAGGAAGAACAAGGGGAAGGAAGGAAGAAGGCTTTGTAAAAAATAGAGGAATGCTAAACTGGAAAAAGGCACATTTTGAAAAGAGTGTGGAATGTGTGTGTTTGATGGAGGTTGAGGAAGGAAGAGAGGAAATGTGATAGGAGAAGGAAATGAGAAAAATGGGTTTGGAAATAGGTTGGGAAAAGTGAACATAATGTGGATGAAAACTGTGATTTGTTTTTGGAAGAAAGGAGAAATGATGATAGTAATAATAATAACAATAATAATGATAATAATAATAATAATAATAATAATAATAAGAGAGTTTAGGAATCCATGTGTTTGACGAAGGAGGAAAGCAATAGAGAGGGGAAAAATTAAAAACATGGAGAAATATGGAACTGGGGGAGAAGATAATTTCAAAGGATAAGAATGTATGTATCGAGGAGCAAGAGAAAACATTAGAATGAGAGAGAGAGACAGAGAGAGAGAGAGAGAGAATGTCAACTGGAAAGAAGGAGGAGAGGGAAAGTGGTTGAGGAGGAAGCAAATTATCACTAAGAGAGATTAAATGTGTTGGCCGAGATGAGCGTGACTTGGAAAGATAATGAGAGAGAGAGAGAGAGAGAGAGACTGTGGGAATTGACCCTGTGGAGGAGAGTGGAGAGGTTATAAGAGGAATTAAACAGGGGCGTAACTTGGCAGAGGAATTTCCAGCAAGTAAACACTGTGAACTTCTAAGGCCGAAATTTCTCTCTCTCTCTCTCTCTCTCTCTCTCTCTCTCTCTCTCTCTCTCTCTCTCTCTCTCAGTAACATATAATCCTCCTAATACTGTCAGAAAATGCACCATCTGATATGTTACAGTGTTTGAAAGGGATTGTAATTCTCTAAGTATGTTTCAGTGATGGGAGGCCTCCATAAAAAAGACATCTCGGCATTCCAGTCCCTACTCATTAACGACCTCCCTTCCCCTGGCACGTCACCATCCCTTACTCTCGTATCTTATAATCTGCCTTGCTCTCGGGGTCTCTCTTCTTCTTCCGGCAGTCAGCTCTCATTCACTCTCCTGATCAGTCTCTTACGCTCCATTCGTGGCCACCTCTCACTGGATTCAGCGTCAGACAACAGATTGATATACAGGTAGATAGATAAATAGACAATGGTGAAATCCAGCTTGTTAAAAAATAAAAAATAAAAACTGTAAAGCCTTCTCACTAAGAGGAAGCATGCGTGTGTGTGTGTGTGTGTGTGTGTGTGTGTGTGTGTGTGTGTGTGTGTGTGTGTGAATAATAAGCTCTAGGAAATCTAGGAATTACTTTAGAAGAGAACGGGTAACATAGACTGCCTAAAAAAAAAAAAAAAATGAACATCGAAAAACACACGACAGAAGACAAAGACGAGTTAGAGAGTTGCGTTACTGGGGAGGGGAGTGCGTGAGGAGGGTCCAGGTGTGTCGGAATTTAGCGTTGAAGGACAAAGGAAAGTATTGGGGCGTTTTTAGGCGAAAGATTAAGGAATTTGGCACTCCTTTGCTGGTATTTGTGGAAGGGCGTAGTTAAGTTCTGAGGGTTGGAGAGTGAAGCATGTGGTTTTTATTTATTTGTATTTTTTAGGTGTGTTGCTTTGCTAGGATAAATAAAGGAGGGAGGAAAGGATGCTAAGAGGGAAGGAAGGAAGGATGGAAGGCAGGAAGGAAATAAGAAAGGAAGGAAGAAGGGAAAGATGGAGGGTGAAATCTGTGCGGTGTTGTGAGACTGAAGGAAGGAGGGAATAGGTGAAAGAAAAAAGGGAAGGAGGAGAGGAAAGAATGAGGAAAGGAAGGGAAGGAGAGGAAGGAATAGGGAAGGAAGAGAAAGAAAAGAGATTTTGAAAGAAGGCAGAAGGAAGGAGAAGAGAAAGAAAGAAGGAGGGAAGGAGGTAGGATGAAGAAGTAGGAGGAGAGGAAGGAAGAAAGGAGAGGAGGAGGTAGGATGAGGAAGTAGGAGGAGAGGAAGGAAAGAGAGAAAGTAGGGAAAAGGAAGAAAAGATGAAAAGGGGAGGAGAGGAGGGGAGGAACAGAGGAAAGATAATAGAAATGAAGGAAGAAGGCAAGGAAGATATTAGGTAAAGGAAAGTCGGAAGGGAAGAATGAGAAGAAAGAAAGGATTGGCGGGACGAAGGAAGAGAATCAAGGAAGGAGGAGATAAATTAAGGAAAGGAGAGAGGTAGAAAAGAGGAGAGCGAAGGAGGAAGAAGAAAATGAAAGAGAAGGAGGAATGTAGGAATGATAGAATTACTAGAGGGAAGAAGGAAGAGAGAAAAGAAATGGAGGGAGAAAGTAGGAACGAGGGAGCAAACTAAGGAAAGACGGGAGAAAAGGAACGTGAAACAAAAGAAGAAGACAGAAGAAGAAGGAGAGGAAAAACAGAGGAAAAACACTCGTACATATTATTTACCCACACACTCATTCACCTCCTCACCAGACGGAAAAAATGACGAAAAAGTAATGAAACACAAACCCAACACGATATCATTAAAAAAAATAAAAAAAAATCATTCCAAGCAAGTGTGGAAGAAGACTAATTAGCATATACGCCGTGACGCATTTTTAAGTGGTAGAGGGTCATTTATTCTCCCGATTACCCCCTCTTAATTACACTGGTCTTGTAATGTGTTTGTTTAGAGCGTTTGTGTTGGCGTTGGGTGTTTGCGGGTGGGCTTGGGTAAGTGTGCGTTTGGCTGCGGGGGTGTGATGATTCGTCTTCCTGATATCACCTGGGTCTCTGTCTTGTCTGTATGTTGAGCTGGGTTTTATGATGCTGATATTTTTCTGTTCCCCGAGCTTCTTTACTCTCTCTCTCTCTCTCTCTCTCTCTCTCTCTCTCTCTCTCTCTCTCTCTCTCTCTCTCTCTCTCTCTAACACACACACACACACACACACACACACACACACACAGAGTAGAAAGCCAATAGTGATCATCAATTAAGCGTCACCATTGATAGAGGTAAAAGGTGAGAGCATAATACACCGGTTTATATATCACCTGTGTCCCTCTCTCACCCCGTGACCCCTGACCTGGCCTCACCTCGCCGCGCCTCGCACTCTATTCACCACAGCCGGGTCGAGGACAGAGGCACAAGGCACCACAGATAAAGCTTAGTTAGGAGACACACAGTATAAGGGGATGTGTAGGAATTGTGAAGGAGTGCTTGTGTTTATTATCATTATGCTTATCACTATCGTCATCAGCATCATGATCACAACTATAATTCTCACTTTTAAGTACGAATTCAGATGGTTTGACGTAAATGGTTTTCATTACTGCGGTATGTTCTTTATGTCATCAAAATATTTAGGCTGTTACCTTTGCACTGTGCTGGATTAAAGATTGTAATAAGGAGTTCTAAATTTTGAGTCTAATCTCATTTTAAACAAAGGTGCCAGTAACAAGCATGAAAATTTGATGGTTATTACTTTTCTCTGACCCTGCAAAGCATTTGTAGCTGTTTTAATAGCTGACCTTCTTTATGAACGGCAACTGTACCTGTACGTATTAAGCCATGGTTTAGGAGACCTTAAAGGTAACTAACCCTTACGATCAAGCAGCAACACTGTCTGTTACTGTAGTAATGATTCAACACCATCCATGATTTCCTTATCGGTATAGGTAAGCGAATCATGTAGTGTAGGGACTAGTGTATGGGTAAATAATTATGTTCTTATGGCACTGTCAGAGTGAGGATGTGTATACAGCTGTAATTTATTGCACGAACTTCCGCAGGGTGCTTACGTATGACTGTTAGCTTATCTAACAATGTATTTTGCTTAATTCATTGAAATGCCCACGACTAGCTGAGATGAGTCCTTAGTTCCTTGCGGTGGGTGAAACTTAAGAGTGTACTTGCCCACTGAAGACTTCATCCTCAGGGATTATATATATATATATATATATATATATATATATATATATATATATATATATATATATATATATATATATATATATATATATATATATATATATATATATATATATATATATATATATATACATATATAGATAGATAGATAGATAGATAGATAGATAGATAGATAGAGGGAGAGAGAGAGAGAGAGAGAGAGAGAGAGAAACAGTGAGATGCAGAGCCTCAAGCCTACTATCGTCGTCCAAACATTTAAGGGTACAGTTTGTGGCTGATGCTGGTGCAGGACTTTTAAACCTTCAGCCACCTGTAAGAGGTTCGAACAGATGTTACTGTTGATAATTAATAATGTCAGTATTTGTTGTGAAAATAATAACTTCTGCTTTCGTATATTCAGTGGGCTGTTGGAAATTGTGCTGTTTGACACCAAATCTAACACTTTAGTGATACCTCCTAAGCTTTGTGTCGACCTGCATTGACGGGTATTGCAGCGTACGTGTGGTGGTGTGTAGCCGGGTTAGATCACAAGGGGCCTAACACGACCTCGCCTCACCTACCCTCACATCACCGTCCAATAAACACTCCGCTATACGGCCGCGGAACGCTGCTCCGAACCAAAATGGCGCAGGTGTCCCCCTGGGTGTAAGTTACTGTGGGTTTTCTTTCTTGTTTTCTCTCTCTCTCTCTCTCTCTCTCTCTCTCTCTCTCTCTCTCTCTCTCTCTCTCTCTCTCTCACGATTTCCTTGCATTACTCCCTCCTCCACTTCTTGCTCTTTATGCGTGCACGCACGTAAATTATATACCATATATGTGTATGGAGAGAGAGAGAGACAGAGAGAGAGAGACAGACAGACAGACAGACGGACAGACAGAGACTGCGAACCCAACCTGGCCCCGGATGCCAGAAAGACACACACAGAGAAGTGTAGTGGTATTTACGCCCTGTTGACCGCCCTAGTTGGTCCCTTTGACTACACCCCACCCCCACCCCCTATCCCACTCCCACCCTCACCCCCGCCCCCGCCCCCGCCCACTGCCCCATCTCCACCCAGTGCCAAATCCTCCCTGACTCGCCTTCATATCGCCCTCCTTCCTTTCCTTCTTGGGGGACCTGGATGTAACATTGACGGTTGTGATTATTCCAGGGTGAATATTGTGGTTTAGTGGATATTGAATTGCCAGAGTTAGTTTTGTGCAGGTGATAGGCGTTAATTATAAGTCATCATCTTTCCTTCCCTGACTGGTTTTCCTCATTTCAGTTCTCTCTTTCCATCTTTTCCCTTCCAGTTTTTCTTTTAACTTTCCCTGGTCTCCCCTCCTTTCATCCCTCTGTCCTGTTGCACTTCTCTCCCTCCTTTCCTCATCTCTCTCTCTCTCTCTCTCTCTCTCTCTCTCTCTCTCTCTCTCTCTCTCTCTCTCTCTCTCTCTCTCTCCAATTTTTGTCCCTCCTATTTTTTTCTCTCTCCCACTTCACTCCTAGATCTTTCACTTTCCTCCTCCTCTTTCTTTTCCTGTCCATCTCTCCTTCCTTCCCTCCCTCGTCCCATTATCCCTCCTTCTTTTCTATCCTTCTCTCCCCCTTCCTCCCTTTCTCTCCTTCTCCCCCTCCCTCTTCCTCTCCCTCTCTTAGGATACCTAGGAGACATTAAGAAGAAAGCTGAGGTATTTACATCGTGTTCACCGCCCAATTTGGGATTCTCTCCCTCTCTCTCTCTCTCTCTCTCTCTCTCTCTCTCTCTCTCTCTCTCTCTCTCTCTCTCTCTCTCTCTCTCCCATGCAGTATATTGATGCATTAATGATTAATGGACCTTTTCCTTCATGGAGAGAAACGCATCTCATGTTGCCTTTGATGTAGCCTATGCAAATAAATAAAAAGATAAATGAAGTAGATAAATAAACACACACACACACACACACACACACACACACACACACACACACACACACACACACACACACTCTCTCTCTCTCTCTCTCTCTCTCCCCCTCTCCCCGACGCCGCATCCTGTGAGTCTTGGCTTGGCGTGTCGATATATCCGTGTGAATCTGTCCCTACTCATTAACGACATATTACGTTGTTCCGGCTGTCGTCCCACTTAACCTTTACCAACTTCCTCCTTTTCCCTGACGCTGCATCTTGTGAGGGGGCAGCCTGGCCTTCAAGCACCTGGTGTTTTTATCCTTTCTCAGTAATGACCTGTAATCCCAGCTTGTCTTCTCCTTTACTACTGTTCATCTCATATCTTTTTTTTTTTTTGTTATTTTTATTCCTTTCTGTCTTTCTGATCTGTATTTTTGACTGTCTACCGCCTGTCTGTTCATTATGTACCTCCTCCTCGTTATTCCTGTTGCTTTTTATCGTTCTGTGGTGCTGTTTTTTTTCACTTACTGTCTTTTCACTGCCTCTCTCTTCTTCAGTTTACAAAGTCAGGGGCATTTGGAGGTGCGTGTAAATATGCGCTTGTGAGTTTTCTTTTTTTTTTTTTTTTTAATGCAAGGAAGAAGGAACATGTAGCGAAGTGCATATCTATCTATCTCTCTGTCTATCCATCTATCTGTGTATCATCTATCTGTCTGTCTGTCTCTGTGTGTATCCATCTACTTAGCTGTAATTCTGTGTGTGTGTGTGTGTGTGTGTGTGTGTGTGTGTGTGTGTGTGTGAGAGAGAGAGAGAGAGAGAGATAGCAGCCCACCACGTGTCTGGAAGAGGATGCCGTGTCTCTCTCCAGGGGGTCCCTTGGTTCTCTCCCCCCTCCCTCCCCACACCTCCAACTTCTTCCTCCTCCTTTCCTTCTCTCCACCCTCTCTGCCTCCCCCTTTCCTTCTCTTCATTTCGCCCTCTTATTACCCAATCTCCAGTTCCTCTCTCTCTCTCTCTCTCTCTCTCTCTCTCTCTCTCTCTCTCTCTCTCTCTCTCTCTCTCTCTCTCTCTCTCTCTTGTTTATCACGACACCCTTTCCCCTTCTCATCGATCCCCTTTCCTCCTACTGTTCTCCTCCCTCATCTCTTCTTTTTCATTTCTCTCCTTCCCTTCATTTCTCTCATTTCTTTTCTTTCTGTCATCCCCTTTCTTTTATCCCCACATTATCTTCTTTCTTTCCTCCCATCTTTCCTTTTCTTTCCCTTCCCTTTCATCTTTCTTTCTCTTCCGATTCTCTTCTACTTTATGTATCATCTCTTCTCTGATTCTCTTCTACTTTATTTTTTATCTCTTCGATTCTTTCCTACTTTATTTCATTTCTGTCTGATTCACCTTTACTTTATATAATTTATTGTCATTCTCCTCCATTTTATTTCATGGACTTATACGACGTTAATCCACCCCACTGACAAAAAAAAAAATCTTACGGTACTTGTAGGGAGTAAAATAGATTCCTGTCGTCGTGTTGGATTAAATTTCTCTGCTAGTATCTTCTTCGATTTTTTTTTTTCCTGCTGGTCTCATCTTCTTTTTCTTTGATTTCCTTTTCCCCCATTTTCCCTTGTGTCACTCCTTCCTCTTTTTTTTTTTTTCCTTCGTTCTCTCTCTCTCGCTTTTCCTTCTATGTTCGTCGGATTTTTTTTTTTTTTTTCAATTATTTTTCGACAGTTCTTTTCATTTTTTGTCCACGCCATTGTTTTACCAACTTTTTGCTTTCTTCTTCTTTTAATTTTGTTTTGCCTATTATCACCACTTCAGGCTGTTCCTAATTTATTCCCTTATTTCGAGTCACTTGTATGCTTTTCATCATCATCATCATCACCACCACCACCACCACCACCACCACCACTGTCATCATCATCATCATCATCATCATCATCATCCTGTTCTCTCTATTAATATGATGTTAGGATACAGTGACTTCTTTTAAAGTGCCAGTCTCTCTCTCTCTCTCTCTCTCTCTCTCTCTCTCTCTCTCTCTCTCTCTCTCTCTCTCTCTCTCTCTCTCTCTCTCTCTCTCTCTCTCTCTCTCTCTCTCAAACCCACAGTAAATTACAAAAAATCATCTCTCATTAAACCACTACTGCATCCTATAAAGCTGATTTGCCATTTTCCTTCTCATTCACAGTCACAGTTGCAAGGAAAAGGTAGCAATTATTTTTACACATCTTTTTACCAATAATAAGAACCGTATGTACTGAGAAGAATTTAGTTTATACAGCCATCTACGCTACTCTTTGTCAGGCCTGCGCTATCCACAGTCGTCCCCTCTATAAGCTCTCATTATTGCATTATATATTAGTTTCTGTGTTTTTACACTTTTTAACTGTACTCTATAATTGTACTTTATTACTGTACTTACTCTGTTCTTGTAATTAACTTTTATATGTTTTTTGTATCTCTTCGCTGCGACTCCTCATTGTGGATCTTATGTTCAATAATCCCTGCAAATGACAACTTTTTGCTGGTCTTTGGTATTTTATTTTTGCATTGAAAAGGCGCACGCGCACACGCACGCACGCACGCGCACACACACACACACACACACACACACACACACACACACACACACACAGGGGAAAGTCATTTGTCACCCGGTATCTCTCTCTGTCCTTGTTGTGTTTGCCAGGTAACCCTTTGTCTTGCCTCCACATTATGACCAACAGGTGTGTGTGTGTGTGTGTGTGTGTGTGTGTGTGTGTGTGTGTGTGTGTGTGTGTGTGTGTGTGTGTGCCTAACCGTGTATGTATGTATGTTTATGTATCTGCGTATTTATGTGAACGTAGTTTGACAAATGAGTGAGGAATGTGAAAAATGACGCTCTCTCTCTCTCTCTCTCTCTCTCTCTCTCTCTCACACACACACACACACACACACACACACACACACACACACACACACACACACACACACACACACACACACACACACACACACACACACACACACACACACAAAATGAAGGCTGTATCTGTCTTTTCTAGTTCTGCCTTTCGTAAGCTGAATAAAATCTGGCAAAAGCCCCATTCAGCCACTTCACTTCCATGACGAATTTTTCAGGGCGATTTTGTTCAGCTGAGGAGAGACTTAGTACGAGGGTCTTTCCTAAGCCGCATAAAATCGTCTGGAGGCAGCGAGAATAAATCAGGAAAATGCGTCGCCAGATTGAAGGGGTTGACCACTTCACTACGATGACGGAATCCCTGTTAGAATCATACTGCCTCCAGGCGATTTCAATTGGCTGAGAGAGAGAGAGAGGGAGAGAGAGAGAGAGAATTTTAGTTCTCTTTAACCCCTTGACTTCAATGTCATTTATTTTTCTTTTACAAGCTTTAATGGTTTTGCATCAGTTAAAAAATAATGTACTGCAGGGGCTGAAATACACTGCTGGGAAGAATTTTATGGTTAATATAAATTATCGTAAGATGCTGATATTATTTCAGCATTGTATTTTGCTTTAGTCTGGCCTGATTATATTTTCTCTAATATTCAGTTAGTGGTCACGCAGTGTTATAATTTTTGCAGCCATGAAATATCCAGGTATTTAATTAATATTTGTAATATCACTTTATTGCACATGCCAGGGCGGACAAGCCAAAATTTTGTTTGTATGAATTATAGTTAATAGTTCCTGAGAGAGAGAGAGAGAGAGAGAGAGAGAGAGAGAGAGAATGTGTGCGTGTCTGTGTCTGTGTGTATGTGCTTCAGGGGAAATTTCAGTGAACTGTTTTATATTTGATGCTGTTCTTTCTACTTTATGCCCATTATATGTTGCGTAGGCGAAACTTAAACTGGAAGTCCATACCTATATATACGAAGAAAAAAAAATTGGAGTGTATATATATATATATATATATATATATATATATATATATATATATATATATATATATATATATATATATATAACTGAGCTAACGAGAGCCATAATCAGGACTAATTCATTGGGAGGTGCCTGGACATTTTATCTAAAAGACAGGAGGTTTAGGACAGAGGGAATTACAGACAGAGGAAGACTGCTATAGCTGATCTCTTTCGCACATGAATGACTCAGAGTGTTGGTTAACTCTGGAGAGGAGAGAATGCGTTGCCAGACGGGTGCTGCATGCCTACTGTAATGGAGTAGGGATGCAATCACACGGTTCAGAGGATCACTGGCCAATGGAATAGCGGTAGTGGTGAGATAAAGATGCACCACTGCGGCGCACAGAGACTAAATGAATTGAGAAAGAGATGGAGTTAATGAAAAAAAAAAAAAAAAAAGTACCCTGCTTAGAGGAGCTGCAAGTGCTGAGGTCCATACAAACGATATTTCCCGGGGCGAATAAAATCATTTGGATGAGTCAAGAATAAAACCGCGTCATCGAGGTGAAGATGTTTTTGGCTCAACATCTCAGTTCTGAACGGCATTGTTTTTCTGCTTAAAAGATTTCCCCTCCATTCGTGTTTACACTTTACCCGTATGTTCCCGCTGCGTCTTGATTTCATTGTCCCTTATTTTCTTTATTATCCTTGTTTTGAGGTATTTTACTGACCTGTTTGTTTTCTGCAATCTGCTTCCTCTCTCTCTCTCTCTCTCTCTCTCTCTCTCTCTCTCTCTCTCTCTCTCTCTCTCTCTCTCTCTCTCTCTCTCCGGTGAGTAGGCAGGATTCGAAGTAAGGAGTCGGAGGAGGGCTGGATTGTGGAGTAAAATATTGCTTCTATTTCTGTATCCATTTTTGCTTTCATGCTTGGCTTCTCTCTCTCTCTCTCTCTCTCTCTCTCTCTCTCTCTCAGATCCTTCACTTGTTTCCTTTCTTTCCTTCATTTCCTTCTCCCCCCTTTCTTTGCCTTTTTTCTTTCATGCATTCTTTCTTTCCTCTCCCGCCTCCACTTTTTCTTTCCTTCTCGTTTCCTTCTCTTCCTTCCTTCCTTCTTTCATGAGTGCTTGCCGTACTGTTTTTCTTTCTTTTTCTTTCTGAACACATTGTTTTTTTCTGTCTTTATTATCTTTTTTTTTCGTTTTCTTTCCTTTTTCTATTTCTTCCTTTTTTCCTTCCTTCTTCCTTCCTTTATCTTCGCTCTTTCCCTCCCTCCCTGCCTCCCTTTATCTTCGCTCCTTCCCTCCCTACCTCTCTCCCCATATCTTCGCTCCTTCCCTCCCTCCTCCCCTTATCTTCGCTCCTTCTCTCCCTCTCCCCCGCCCTTCCTATATCTTCGCTCCTTCCCTCCCTCCCTCCCTCCCTTTATCTTCGCTCCCTCCCTCCCTTTATTCGGTGAGTAGGCAGGATTTGTAACATGCGTGGAACGAGGAGGAAGGGTAGGGGTAGGCTGAGTTGTAAATTATTTTATTATTTCTGCTTCTTTTTGTTTTCATGCTGGATTCCCCTCTCCCTCCCTCTCTCTTTTTTCCCTCCCTTCGTTTCTTCCTTTCTCTTCCTTTCTTCCTTTCCTTCCTCCACTCTCCCTCATTTCACTTCCTTTTCCTCTCTTCCCTGTCTTCCTCTCCTTTCTTTCCCTTCCTTCCTCTCATTTCCATCCCTTCCCCTCCTTCCTCCCATTTTTATCCCTTCCTCTCCCCTCCTTTTCTTTCCTTTCTTCCCCTTCGCTTCCCTTCCCTTCTTTTCGTCTTCCCTTCCTGTCCTTACCCTACCTCCCCCCTACTTTCCTAGTCCTTCCTCCCTTCTCTCTTTCCTTATACCCTTCCATCCAGGTATGCATATTGGTTTTTGTGTAAATCTATTATTATTATTTTTTTAACTTGCTTTCCTTACTCTCTCCTCGGTTTCTCAATGTGTTCTTTCATCCCCCCCTTCCATTCTTCCCATCTTTCCATTTTTCCTTCCTTCGTTTCAGCCTTCCTTCCTTCCTTCCTCCTCCCTTCATTCCTTTCCGTCTTAATCGTCACCTGTCATGTTTCCATTCTTCCACCCGACTTCCTTCTTTCCTGTCATCCTTTTTTCCCCCCGTCATTTCTTTCTTCTTCCTTCCCTTCTCTCCTTCCTCTCTTGTGCATCCTGGCTGTGCTGTCAATTATTCTTTTATTTCAGTCTTTTTTTTTTTCCTTTATGCATGATTTCCTTCTCCTTTTTTCCCTCCCATCATCTTTCTTTCTCGCCATCTTACCCCCTCCCCTCTGTGTCTGTCTGCCTGTTTGTGTCTTTCTGTTTCCCTGCTTAACTCACTCTCTCTCTCTCTCTCTCTCTCTCTCTCTCTCTCTCTCTCTCTCTCTCTCTCTCTCTCTCTCTCTCTCTCTCTCTCTCTCTCTCTCTCATACCGGTGCTCATCCCTTCTCACACTCTCCTTTTTCCACCCTTTTTTTTTTTTCCTTTTTTCCTCTCTCCTCTTGCATGTTTCCCTCTCCTTTATCTCTCATGCATGCTTCCTTCCCTCTCTCCTCCACCCTCCTGCCTTCCCTCTCTCCTCCTCCCTCCTCCCTTCCATCTCTCCTCCTCCCTCCTCCCTTATTCCCTACATGCTTTCCTCTCTCTTAAATTATTCTCTTTTATTTCTGTCGACTTCCCTTTCTTACTGTTTCAAGTATTTCATTTCTTACATGACTTCCTCCCCACTCCACTCCCTCCCCTCCCCTCTTTCTCTTCCCCCTCTCTCTTCCCCCTCCTGTTCCTTCTCTCTCTCCCCCTTCTGTCACATTCTCCCCCTCTCCTCTTCTTCCCTTCCTCCCCTCCCATCCTCTCCCTTCTCTCTCAGGTTTTTCCTTTCTCATTTCATATAATTATGTATGCCTCTCTCTCTCTCTCTCTCTCTCTCTCTCTCTCTCTCTCTCTCTCTCTCTCTCTCTCTCTCTCTCTCTCTCTCTCTCTCTCTCATTAAACTCGAATATTACTTCCCCAATTACTATACATGCCTTCTCTTTTGTCTCATAAAATCGGCTTCAAAAGAAATATCCCAAGTTAGACCATCGCACAGAGAGGGGTAACATCAGTACTAATATTGCCCTTATTATTTCCATTGCTATATTATCTGGAGTTTTATACCCGTGAGGTAATGGACGTGGTTATTATTATTATTATCATCATTATTATTATTATTATTATTATTATTACTACTACTACTACTACTACTACTACTACTACTACTACTACTACTACCACTGTTATTATTATTATTGTTATTATTATTATTATTATTCGCT
>NC_136954.1:58213228-58240728 GCF_032717465.1 Coenobita brevimanus | reverse complement strand
AGTGGGTGTGGCTGAGGGGTTGTGAATGGGTAAGGGTGGGTTTGGGTGGTTGTGGGGGGTTGTGTGGGTATGGGTGGGTTTGGATGGTTGTGGTTGTTCGGTGGGGGTGACTGTGGGGTTGTGATGGGTTGTGGTTGTTTGAGTGTGGGTGGCCGTGGATCGATGTGGGTGGTTGTGGGTAAACGTGAGTGGCTGTGGTTAGTTTTAGGTGAATGTGGATGAATATGGGTGAGCTTTGAAAACGTTGGGTAATTCTGGGTAGTTGTTGAGTCAGTATGGGTGGTTGTAGGTGGTGATTTAGGTGGAACCGGAAGCTGGTGATAAATACAGGTGGATGTGGAGGAGTGTGGATGTATGTGGATCAGTATGGTTGTGTTTGAGTAAGGATGTCTGTGGATGAGTATGGATGCGTGTGGATGAGTGTGGATGCGTGTGATATGCATGTAGGGGGCAGGTGGTGGGTGGAAGAGTAGCAGTTGACATACTTCCACCAAGGTTGCGGTTTTGTGTGTGTGTGTGTGTGTGTGTGTGTGTGTGTGTGAGTTATGCTTGATATGCACTACTTCCGGCGTCCACCTCTCTCTCTCTCTCTCTCTCTCTCTCTCTCTCTCTCTCTCTCTCTCTCTCTCTCTCTCTCTCTCTCTCTTTTTTCTTCTGCTTCACTCATCCGATCTTCCCTCGCCTCTTCCCGTCCTTCCTCCCTTGTTTCCTCCCATCATCCTTCTCTTTTATCCTTGATCTATGTTTCTCCAACTAGTGTTCTATTCCTCACCATTCCACTCTCCAGTCATTTCCTCCCCATCCCTCGCTCCCTTTTCCTCCTTGCTTTTCTCTCCTTCCTTTCTCCTATTTTTCACAGCCTTCCTCTTTCCATTACTCCTTCCTATCCTCTTTCCCTTCATCATTCCTCTTCCATGTCAGTTTTATCTCTTGTTTTCTCGTCCTCTCTTCCCTTCTATTCTGTTGTTCATTAATGTTTCTCTCCCTCTCTTCTTCTTCTTTCTCGCATCTCCTCTTTCTCTTTTCAAATCCTCATCTTAACATCTTCTGATCTTTTCCTGCCCATTCTTCCCAGTTGGATCCCTGTCTTCCTAATTTCCCCCATCCTTCCTTCCTTCTTACCTTCTGCCAATACTTCTCCTACTGTCTTTCTTATTACTCATCTCTTTTCTAAATTCTCTCTTTTTCTCTCACTGTCCCTGTCCATCCTCGTCCTTCCTCTCTTTCATCCATCCTCCTCACTCAGATATCCTCTTCCTGTTCCCCCCCCCCTTGTATACTCATCGATTTCATTCTTCCTCCCATTTTCCTAATCTTACCGTATTTCCTCTCTCCTGTCTTTCCTCCGTCTCATTCTTAGATTCCCTCCCTCTCCCCACTTTTCCTCCTTTCCTTCACTGTTATTCCCTAAAGATTTTCCTTCCCTTGTTTCAGTTTCCCCTTACAGTCTTCTCTCTCTCTCTCTCTCTCTCTCTCTCTCTCTCTCTCTCTCTCTCTCTCTCTCTCTCTCTCTCTCTCTCATCTCATTCTCCCCTCCCCATCTTCTCCCCACCCCATGACACAGCATCTTCCCCTGAAGGCCTCACACTATATCAAGGTGTCCAGCATGAATCAAAAGGGGGGGGGGGCAATTCCAGGTACCTATTTTCGTGCCTGATTCATAGCCGGAGGGGGGGGGGGTTCTGAGCTGTGACAGGGGTGTGGTTGTGGTGGAGATGTGTGGTGGGGATGGATGACTGTGGTTAAGGAGTAGGGTAAGGATGTGGTTGTGGTGTGTGTGTGTGTGTGTGTGTGTGTGTGTGTGTGTGTGTGTGTGTGTGTGTGTGTGTGTGTGTGTGTGTGTGTGTGTTTTATTTCCTCTTCCTAGTGATGATATTTGAGAGTCAGGACGTTTCCTAGAACACACACACACACACACACACACACACACACACACACACACACACACACACATCACCTCAGGGTAGAGGAGTCACCCAGAATTACAACACTACGCAGTGGTGTGTGTGTGTGTGTGTGTGTGTGTGTGTGTGTGTGTGTGTGTGTGTGTGTGCAGTGAGCATAAAATTTCACAAACAAGGAAAAACATACAACCTAAAACCTACAAAGATATAAAACCAGCTGATACTGCAGTGAATATATTAAGGTGTTCAGATGATGATGATGATGGTTGGGGGATGATGATGGTAGTAGCAGATATGGTTCGGGGAAGGAGATGATGATGATGATGATGATGATGATGATGGTGATGATGATAGAGCTGGGAGGGTGATGTTGAAGAAGGGAGGGGTCGGTAATGGCTGCGGTGTGATGATGATGATGATGATGGTACGAAGGCAGGAAGGGAGGTGTGGTGAGGCTAGATGAGTGACTGGGTGGGAAAGGCGACGATGTGAAGAAATAAATTAGAATGGAGGAAAAATAATAATAGGTAAAAAGAAATGATCGAAGCAACCTAGAATGATGATAAGAGTAAAGAAATTCAAAAGATGATGGGAAGACTATAATAAATCCAGTTGAAGGGAAGATGGTGAAAAGAGAAGATAGTAAAATGAAAAAGAGGAAGAAAATGTGACCATCAGTAGAGCAGAATGAAATAAGACAGTAAACGGAAATGATGATGGGAGAAGATGCTTAAAAGATAATGCAGGGGAAGAAATATACAGCTGATGGAAAGATGACGAGGAAATGAGAATGAAAACAGAATGGAAAACGATAACAGTGAACAAGAAAAAAAGATGTTTGTTGCCTGGAATGACGAAGGGTGTAAGTTAAAAAAAAAAAAAATGCAGTGGAAGATAAAGGTAATGGAAAGATGAAGAATACAAGAAATAAAAATGAAAAAGACAGGAAAAACGATAACAGCAAACTAGAAAAAAATGATAGCCAGGAATGACGAAGTGGTTAAGATGCCAAACAGATGATGATGCAGAAGAAAAACAAATCTACCTAACACACAGATGATGACGGGAAGAAATAAAGATAGCAAAAGGGACAAACGATAACAGGAAATATAAAAAATGATGGATTCAGGAATGATGATGAAGGATAAGACGCTAAGAAGATGATGCAGGAGAGTGGTTGGTATGTTCCCTAATGATGATGGCAGGCTGATGATGCCGTGTAGAAGCGTTCGATAATGGCAGAAATGGTGGGTAGGAATGGCAATGGTGTAGAGGAGAAGGGTTGATGGTAGCTGTGACGTGTGCGTTGTTGATGATGGTGGTGGGGATGAGAGTGTGAAAGTTGATGGTTGCGGTTGATGTCCTGTGGTGGTGAATGAAGAATGATGATGATGGTGGCGATGGTGGGGATGAGAGTGTGAAAGTTGATGGTTGCGGTTGATGTAGTGTGGTGGTGAATAATTGGATGATGATGATGATGATGATGACTGTGGTGGTGGTGGTGGTGAGAATGTGAACTTTGGTGGTTGTGGTCAATGTAGTGTGGTTGTGAATAGGATGATGATGATGGTAGTGGTGATAGTGGTGGGGGTGAGCTGGAGATGGTATTATTGCAGTTTGATAATGAATGATAATGGTAATAAAATGAAGATGATAGTGTGGAAGTTGATGGGGTGTGGTACTAAGAAATAATAATGATAGTACTTGTATGATAGTGAAGGATAGTAATGATGAGGCAGTGAAGGTGGAGGTGTGAAAGTAGATGCAGTGTGGTTGGTGTGGTGTAGCACGGACTGGTAATGTGGATAAATAACGATGATGGTAATGTATGGTAGTGGAAGGTGATGGTGTTGTATGGTGGTAGTGGCTGATGATGATGATGATGTATGGTAGTGGATGATGGTGGCTATGGTACTGGCAATGGGAGTATGAACATTGATGGTGTGGTTTTAACAAAATGGTAAATATGGGCTGGCTATGGTGTTTACAGGACAGTATGATGGACATAGTAAATGGTAGTAACAGTATGGTGAAGGATAAAAATACTCTGTAGTATGATCGTCTAATATGAAGTTTATGGTGACTTTGGGAGACTGGCTTAGACTTGTGATTTTGGTGACAGTGACTCGTTATGGTGATGATGGTGAGGGAGGCACTTTGATGGGCATTGTGGGATGGTGAATAATGACAGCATGATGTTATTGCGGTATGGTGAGTATGGTGATAATAGTGAATATAGTAATGGTGGTATGGTGACTATAACAAAATGGTGTGACTATGGGAAGGGGAGTGATTAGGTAAGAGTATGGTGATGGTTATTGTATGTTGGATAATGAAGCTATGATGGTGATATGTTACTCATGGTGATAATACAGGAAGAATAGCTATGGTGGTAATGGTGGTGGTGGGGAAGCATGGTGGTGATGGCTGTGGCTATGGTGAATTTACAAGAAGTCAAGTTACGATGGCAGTGGTGATGGTGGTAGGGTTGGGGGTGGGATGGTGGTGGTGGTAATAGGTGGCGGTGGGGGGGAAGCATGATGTGGTGGTGGGGGGGAAGCATGATGTGGTGGTGGGGGGGAAGCATGATGTGGTGGTGGAGGGAGGGGAGCATGGTGGTAATGGTAGTAGTGGTGGTAGGTGAAGCATGGTAGTAATGGCAGTGGCTATGGTATGACAAGGGAGATATATTGTGTCTTGGCTACCATGATTCTGCACATATACACACGCTCACATCTGGGCCAAGGTCAGTGAGAGAGAGAGAGAGAGAGAGAGAGAGAGAGAGATGCTATATTAGATCAAATAGCAAGAGGAAAAACACTGTAAAGGAGGGAAGAAAAGTGGGAAGGAGGAAGGAGGGGGGAAGGATGGAATAAGAGAGAAGCTGAGGAAGAAGGAAGGAAAGAAGGGGGTAGGGAAAAAACAGGAAAAGAAAGAGGGAAAAAGACAGGAAAATAAGGAAGGAAGGACAGAAACCAGGGGAAAAAAAAAAAAAAAAAAGAAAGTACCATAAAGACAGATTAGTTTCATGGGCAGTAGTTTTGTTGCTGAGTAGGAACATGGAATATCTAGGAAATATTTCAATCAAGGCCACCCCCTCACAGGATGCGGTGCCAGACAGTAAAGTTAGGTATATAGATAGATATATTGAAAAGGACAGCTGGAGATGGATAGATAGGGGAATTCGTAGATAGATAGAAGAGATAAATTAATCGATATAAGTAAATGTTGATAGAGATTGATACGTCGATAGATGGATAGATAGGTAGTAGGTAGAGATAGATATATAGATGATCAACTGGAGATAGACTGAGCTAGCACGATAGATACATCATCATATACAAATTATAAACAGACTTCACAACAAAAATTTCGCCCAAAAATACACTAAAAATAAAAAACAAAACAAAACAAAACACACACACACACACACACACACACACACACACACACACACACACACACACACACACACACACACACACACACACACACACACACACACACACACACACACACACACACACACACACACACACACACACACACACACACACACACACACACACACACACACACACACACACACACACACACACACACACACCGCTTAATTGTGGCACCGTGTTGCTCAGTTCAATATGCCAACCTTTCCGGGTCGACTCAGGGATGGGGAGGTGGGTACATAGAAAGCCAAAGACCTGACCTGGTTTACAAATTAGAGAGAAAACACTGAGGGGTCACTCTAATGCCGTGTTTAGTCTACAGGCTTGAGTATACCCCATTAATTTATTCTGCTTTAGATGTGAGAATGGGTGTGTTTCTCTCTCTCTCTCTCTCTCTCTCTCTCTCTCTCTCTCTCTCTCTCTCTCCTTCATTAAGCTGAATATAATGATCATGTGAAAGTCTAATTAATATGAAACAGACATCCCCAGGTGAAGGCGATTTAAGTACATTATACAAAGTGAGTGTCATTAGGGATCTGGGTAGCTTGGATGACTCAGAATATTCACGTGCAAACCTTGTAACACACACACACACACACACACACACCAAGCAAGTGTATGTTGAAAAGATGAACTGATAAAATGCATCACCAGGAGTGTAATTGATGAGTGTGTTTAGCCAGAGATATACAGTAGTTCATTTGTAGACTCTTTTCTGACGATAAATTGTCACTCTGAGATTAATTAGAGAACGAAATTAATGTGGCAGTGTAAATTTTGCTGCATTTTTGCCTTACATTTCATAATACAAGTTAGGAATACTAGAATTTAAGCCTATATGGTTTGTTTCAGTAACCATATATTGTTTTACGTGGCATTGAAATAAAAGAATGTAGCGTATAACTGAAAATCCGAGGTACTTTGAACTCCCATGTGTGCAAAACCAAACTGTGTCATTCTGCTTTGTATTCTGTTGTGTCTGAGGTAGTGGAGGAGACGAAATCCCTACCAGCATCGGCAACCATACATTTACCCCAAGATTTCCAAGTGTGTGATAACGTTGGGAGATATGCTGATGACACATAGCTTATATGGCGTTCGTTCGATGATAAGATGAAAGGTTATGTATGTGCCTGTCCACTGATCGGCTGTTAGTCTGTGGAAAGTCCCAGTCTCCCTTGGATTCAGTTGTCCTGTACGGTGAGCAAAGAGAATAAGAAAAATATAAACTGTTGCATGAATAATAAACGTTGTTGCTCGGTATGTGTATATAACTGAAAGTAGTGTTATTTTAATATTATAAGAAACACTAAATTGTAATGATCGTGAAGTGAATGATTAGTTTGTAAAGTAGTTTCCTGGAAAAGAGAATTGATGAGACTTCAGGAAAAATAGCATATTACTTTGAACCCCTTACTTTAGTTTTTTTCTTTTTTTTAATCAGATGAAAGAAATCCTCTGGCGATAGCGAATATAAGATTTGTGTGTAAGTCTCAGCCACGTAAAGGATTACCCCCATCAATTTAATGGCGACATTTTATAATGCTTTGGCCTTTCCCACAAGATTTTATTGAGCTTTAGAGGCAACTTCTCAAGGTGAAGAGGTAGAAGCTGGACCTTGAGAGTTAAGCTTGGTTGAGTTGGAGGTTGACTTGATGACTGTGGAGTATGATATCGAGAACAGACTGATGAATTATGATTGTATGATTAAATAGCTTAGTGTGGCCGTGATTCCCCTCGTGAGTAATGATGGCAAGGGTTGAGATGAATTCCACTGTTTGAGGGACTGATCGCCGTTATGATTATGACAGACCTGACTGACACTGAACAATTGATTCAGGAATTTATCGGTTGCGTTGTAAATTGAGGGCCTGGTTGTGTATTGGGCTCTTTGTACCGGGTTCTATGTGGCCAAATAAGAGTCAACGAACTATACAACCCCAGCTGTCACACCAGAACACAAGCTTTCATACCAGAACCCCAACTGTCACACCAGAACCCCATGTACCTTTAAAAAAAAAAAAAAAATCCACTTAACTCTTAGCCGTCAAACCAGAAACCACAGATGTCATTAAAAAAAAAAAAAAAAAAAAAAAATATCTATCCCAATTATCTCATCGTAGATTCAGCCCATCGTACCTGAACCTCCAACTATCGTAACTGAACCCCAGAAGTATCGTAACTGGGGTAAGGTGTTCTGTGGCTGCCTTAAGTGGGACGATACTGTGCAAGAACCCCACATTCCAGAACCCCAGCTATCGTAGGAGAAATCAGTGTACATTGCCTAAACCTGAACTCAAGTACAATAATCCAAACAATCGTATCAGTAGCCCCAAAGTATCGTAGCTGGGTCAAGGTGCTGCCCCTTCTGACTATCGTAAAGTCCTATTATCGCAACGTTCTGTATCGTAACGTTTTTATATCGTGACGTTCTGTATCGTAACGTCCTGTATCAGAACGTTCAATATCGTAACATTGTATAGCGTAGCGTTTTGTATCGTAATGTTCTGTATCGTAATTTTCTGTATCGTAGCGACCTGTATCGTAACCTATATTCTGGGCACGGACGAGGACGATTAGCATATGTAAGCACAGCCGGGGCGCAAACACACACACACACACACACACACACACACACGAAATACACGCTTACATATGCTAATGCTCTCACACATACACATATGTGAGCTATCACACACACACACACACACACACACACACACACACACGAAGATATACTCATAGGGCCATACAAATTCATGCACACTCAATGTATACAGGTTTTCAGATTAACGCACGCACGCACATTTTTTGAGCAGGCACATAAACACATGCTAATATATTACACACACACACACACACACACACACACACACACACACACACACACACACACACACACACACACACACACACACCTGTAATCACTGGAAAATGAAACCAATAAAGTAAAACAGGTGGTGTAATGAGAAACAGTCCGAACCTGAAACACTTTGGTGAATACGAGGTCTGGGATGCAGGAATGTATGGAATATAACAATGAAATGGAAAACTGGAAATATAATGATAATAAATGGATGAAAGTGGATGAAACGAAGTAAATCATTAAAAAATAAAAGGCTTTGGCTAAGAAATATGCAGAAGATAGACCACTTCTGAAGAAAAAAGGCTGAATTGGATCACTTGTTTTTGTAGCGTTGAAATCTTGTCATTTTTCTTCACTATCTCCGTGGGGTGATTTTTTTATTATTATTATTTCTGGCACTGCTGGACGATTTTATTCATAATGAGGTATATCACTCTTCATTATACCCATTCATACCATGCTATCTCCAATATTTTACTAACTCCTTCAAACCGATGATACATTTTTCATCTCGTTCTTGCTATCTCCTGACGATTTTATTCAGCTTTGGAGAGACCTCGATTGGGAAGGAATAGATTTAGCCTTTATAATCCCTTTTAGCATATCCTTACTAAGTAAAAAATCGTCTGAAAAGAACAAGACTAAACTAAAATATACGTCAGGAGTTTGAAGGGGTTAAACATAGGTGAGACTTCTCGTAGGGTAGGTGTTTACTCCCCCACTATGTACAAGCGAAATTCGGCCGCCTTGGGGAAACTCTGGGATTGGTCATCGGACATTGGTGAGTGAAAAGAGCTACTGGGAATTGAGAGGAACTGAGCCCACCTTTGAAATCTGAACCCCAGTAGAGGAATGAACAAGATAATTGAACTTACCAATAAACATTACTTAGAAATCATTAAGTGGCGGAGTTGATGCAGAGGAAAAATGTTTGTGAGGTGTGTGTGTGTGTGTGTGTGTGTGTGTGTGTGTGTGTGTGTGTGTGTGTGTGTGTGTGTGTGTGTGTGTGTGTGTGTGTGTGTGTGTGTGTGTGTGTGTGGTGATGTTTAAAAGATTAGAAAGCAAGGAAGCAGAAGAAATGATGATTATGATATTAAAAAAATAAATAAAAACGCAGGTATAGAATATTAAAGAATACTGAATATGCAAAATAATATCAAGTGTGAATCAAGGACTGAGCATAGCGTGTAAAGCGAGGCTGACGGCTGAGCACACCCACTGAGAGAAGCGGTGCGTGACCTGAGTCGACCTGGGCAGCGCTATCTAGTCACATCAGACAGGTCGCACACGTAGCATTAGATCTGCTTGTGTGTGTGTGTGTGTGTGTGTGTGTGTGTGTGTGTGTGTGTGTGCATGATCGCGTGCAGGTGACCATCTTTGTCTCGCGATGGGTAGGCATGAAAGTTTTTGTGTGTGTGTGCGTGAGTGGGTGTGCTTATGCCTGCGTGTGTGAGTATGTGCATGATTGAGATCGTCGGTGTGCTTGTATGACTGTGTGTGTGTGTGTGTGTGTGTGTGTGTGTGTGTGTGTGTGTGTGTGTGTGTGTGTGTGTGTGTGTGTGTGTGTGTATGTGTGTGTGTGTGTGATTGAGATCACCTCTGCGCGTTGCTGTTAATATTTGTGTGCACAGTTGAAATTGCCTGTGTGTGTGTGTGTGTGTGTGTGTGTGTGTGTGTGTGTGTGTGTGTGTGTGTGTGTGTGTGTGTGTGCAGATTCTGGCAACAAAGACTCACGCACACAAATCCCTTCACCTCAAGAGTATGGCACGTGCTTTGTGTGTGTGTGTGTGTGTGTGTGTGTGTGTGTGTGTGTGTGTGTGTGTGTGTGTGTGTGTGTGTGTGTGTGTGTGTGTGTGTGTGTGTGTTCTCCCTTCTCTTGGACTTTACTGACCTCTTTCTTTTCGTTCACAGCTCTTTAATCTTTTATTCTCTCTCTCTCTCTCTCTCTCTCTCTCTCTCTCTCTCTCTCTCTCTCTCTCTCTCTCTCTCTCTCTCTCTCTCTCTCTCTCTCAAATCCACCACACTAGGCCAGAGTAAGATAGCTTTTACTTGTCACAATATAAACGGTTCTGTATTCCCAGTTGGTGATGGATGATTTTGTGTGGCGCCATCTGTTGCGTCGTGGGAAAACTGTTGGTGGGCCTCAGGGATCGGGCTGCCTAGTCAATGTCCAGAATCGAGATAAAAGAGAAAAGAAATACCCAAGCTACCTCAGTCTGCCCTTCCTTTTACGGGCCCCTAGACGCTTTCCAACAATTAGGGTGTATAATTGGCCTGATCCTCAATAGGCGGGGTATTGTGTATTGTGAGAGAGAGAGAGAGAGAGAGAGAGAGAGAGAAAGGGGGGGGAGAATTGTGGGAGAGGTGGAGTAAGAGAGAGGTGTATGAGTGGAAGTGCATGGAGAGAGAGAGAGAGAGAGAGAGAGAGAGAGAGCGGGTGATGAAAACGTGAGGTGGTACGCTGTGGAAAGATATTTGAAGGAAGTAATAGTGGACTGAGAAGAGATATTGAATGATTAGTAAAGGGAGAGAGATGAGAGACAGTGTGAGTATAAATGGGTGTGTGGTAAGTGGTCGGTGGAGAGATCTTGGGAAGTGGGTGGGATTTTAGGGTTGTTAAAGGAGTGTATGGGAGTGGGTGGGTATTGTTCAGTGGGTGGGGTTACTGGAGGTGGAGGGAAGGGGAGAGGGTAGTGAAGGGTGTAGGTGGGGGTTAGTGGGCGGCGGATATTAGCAGGAAATGAAGACTGGTAGATGAAGTAGGTAGGTTATTGAAAAGGAGTAATGCCGTAGATGAAGGTGAAGGGAAAGGTAGAACAAAGAGTGAGGTGGAAGTGTTGCTTGGGGTCGATGAAGGTAAGAAGGGTAAGGTTAGGTTAATTTAGGAAAGGTTGAAATAAAGTAGGTTAGACTAAGGTAATTGGGATAGTTCAGCTCAGGTTAAATTAGATTAGATAGGTAACGTTAGGTGTGGCTAGGTTAGGTTAGGCTGAATTAGAAAAGGTTGGGTTAGGTACGTTATACAACATATGGTTAGGGAAGGTAGGGCAGGATTAGGGTAAACTAGGGTAGGTTAGGTTATGATCTAGAGGGGGAGGGGGTGTAGGTGGGTGGAGATGGTTGGGTCAGAGAGAGAGAGAGAGGGGTCAGTGTAGAGAGGGTGAATACATGGGCGTCATAGTGCGTAGGGTGAGTAGGTGTATAATAATGAGTGTGTGTGTGGTGGGGAAGTGTGTTGGGATGTGTGTGTGGGTGTGGGAGGGTGTAGGTGCATGTATGAGAGAGAGAGAGAGAGAGAGAGAGAGAGAGAGAGAGAGAGAGAGAGATGGGGAGGGGGAAGAAAGTAGAAAAGGAGGAGGAGTCGAACAAGAGGAAGAGGGTGAGATGAGAAGACAAGAAAGAGGAAAGAAAGAAAAAAAAGTGTGCCAATTAGATAAGAGAGAAGTGCGAAAAGTGAGAGTGAAAGGCAAAGAGGAAGACTGGATGAATTAAGAGGACAAAACATGAGATATAAAAAAAGATAGTAATGTTAAAGAATGAATGAGAAATGAAGGAAGGCAGGAATAGAAACGAAAGGAGGAGGAAGGAGGGAGCAAAGCAAACGGGTAAAAGAGGAAGAAAAGAAGGAAGAGAGGCTGAGAAGAAATGAAGGAAATGTAAAAAAATGAAGGGAGAGAAACGACCGAGGAAGGAAGGAAGGAAGGAAATCATTGAAGAAAGAAAGAAAGAAAGAAAAAAGGGAGAAAGGAAGGTTGAAACAAACGAAGGAAGAAAGGAGGAAAGGAAGGAAGAATAAGGGAGGGGCACTTAAAAGAGGTGTGCAAGATTGTGTTAGTGCGTGACCAACCACACCCTACGAGAGAGAGAGAGAGAGAGAGAGAGAGAGAGAACTTTGATATTTAATCGTAATCACCTCCAAAAAATATATTGAGTCTAAAGATCCTTGAAAACCAGACAAATTATTCAGAAACTGTAATGCAAGGTTAATTATTTTTGTCAATATAATATTGTAGTAAATTCATCCAGTAAGGTGAGGTTATTTTATGTTTATTCTGTCTGCCTCTCGACGATTTTATGTAGTTTTAGGAAAGCCCTCTCGTAGTGAATGGGATTTTGTAGACTGTTATCTCTTTCATTAATATATATAAAGAAGAAATCCATCGTGCTTTAAAGGTGATATGAGAAACAGGAAATTAAAAACAGGTATTGGTTTGAGGAAAAAATATATAAAATGGAAAAAAATGCATAGTTTGAAGTTTTTATTACCTATTTTCTAGAATCTCCTTTCGGACACGTACACAAGCATACTCGCACACGTACGGGTAGTTACACACACACACACACACACACACACACACACACACACAAAGTGCTCAAGCTTATTCGCTCCGCCTGAGTAGTACTTCATGTAGGTATCAGAAAAAGAAATGGTACACACACACACACACACACACACACACACACACACACACACACACACACACACACACACACACACACACACACACACACACAGATTCAGCTTTCATAATATATTTCATAAGCTCTTTACAAACAAACAGACATATACACCAACCGCCATACATTACATAAGCTATTTACACACACACACACACACACACACACACACACACACACACACACACACCTGAACAAATATATATCGTCCTTACCCCAGTCTTCACATCCATGCCTATTTACTTAACCTCATTCCATCTCAGCATAACTTACTCCTCATCACATCTCCCTGCCTCATCCCACAAGTCATTTTCATACCGCTAATTCACACCCACATTCATTTCCATATCATTCCACCTCACTGCACCTCATCCGTATCGTATCCATACCAACATTTCTCATCGTTTTTCATTCCACATCACTCCACTTCATCTTTGTTATATTTACATTGTCATTAGTCTTCGTCATTCACTCTACATCATTCCACATCACTCCACTTCATTGTCCTCCACCTTGATTCATCCCTAAACCGCCATTTCTCTTTCCCTCCACATCATGCCACCCCATCTGTATCATATCCATACAGTCGTTACGTTTTCTAATTCACTCCACATCATTCCACATCACAGCACCGTATTTACCCCTATTCATTTGCGTGCTAATTCAGTCCACCTTCACTCCATTCCACCTGCTTTCATTCCACTACTAACCGGTGGACGAGGGAGGTGGAGGTGGGGTGGATAGGGTAATGGGGTCGGGGCTACACCA
Source organism: Coenobita brevimanus (assembly GCF_032717465.1). Taxonomy (NCBI): domain Eukaryota; kingdom Metazoa; phylum Arthropoda; class Malacostraca; order Decapoda; family Coenobitidae; genus Coenobita; species Coenobita brevimanus. Next base: position 58,227,286 of record NC_136954.1, on the reverse strand, counting down.
TTCTATTCCACTAAACCTACTTCTATTCCACATTTCGATATTCCACTACGGCTCCCGCAACCTCTTACCACCTCATTCCACCCTCCGTCCGCACACACACACACACACACACACACACACACACACACACACACACACACACACACACACACACACACACACACACACACACACACACAGTCAGCACATTCTTTGCTTCATCCACCAAACATTCCCAGGTATGAGAGAGAGAGAGAGAGAGAGAGAGAGAGAGAGAGAGAGAGAGAGGAAAGACGGGAAGGGGAGATGATAGGAGATGGGAGAAAAGAAGGGAGGGATGGGAGAGCTGAGAAGGGGAGAAGATGAGAGGGTAGGGGAGGTTGATGGGAGAGGGAAGAGGGGGAGTGGAAGAGAGGGGTGACTGGGGGGGAGGGGAGGGAGGGGGGGAAAGGGGGGTCAAGATGTCAGCTGGTCAAGGGAGCGGATATCCGGTAAAACGGGTGGAGGGGGGAGGGGAAAGGGGGGATAAGAAAGAGGGAGAGGGAAAGGTGAGGGGAGGGAGGGAAAGAAACGAGTGAGGGACGAAGGAAAAGAAGGGAATGAAGGAGGGAAGAAAGAAGTGATGGGATGAGGGAAGGAAGGAAGTAAGGAGGGCTGAAGGAGGGAAAGAAGAACGAAGAAGAAGGCTGAAATGAAGGAGGGAAGAAAGGAGTGATGGGATGATGGAGGAAAGAAAAAAAGAAGGAGGCAAGGAAAGAGGGAAGGTAGGATGGAGGGAAAGATGGAAGGAAGAAATTTTGCTGTAAGGGAGAGAGGAGGAAAAGGTATTGTACTGCATAGAGAAAATATTGACTCAAGGTATGTACAATAGGTAGGCAGGTAATGAGGTCGAAAAGGTTAGGTAGATTGTTTGGTAGGAAGGTAGAGAACCAGGTTGGTAGGTATGTAGGGTAGATAATTAAGAGTCACTTTGGTATGGTGGCACATACAAGGAAGGTAGGTAGGTAGGTAGGTAAGTTAGAAAGATCAGCAGAGATGGACATTTGTATAATTGAGAGAGAGAGAGAGAGAGAGAGAGAGAGAGTAAAATAAACCAAATAATACCACATCCAACACAACCACAAAACAAAAAATAATCAGGTCGCAAAGACAGAAGGAAAAAAAAATCCGACAACAGAATCAAACCAACAATAACACAAGACACGAACCTCCCACCTCCAAAAAATATCCGAAAAATAATAGAAAATAAAAACGTTCTGATGTTATTGCAAAGGCAGTCCATCCGAAGCAATAACAGTGGAGAAATAACACGTGACGTCATTCGCGATGGATAGAGTCACTGCCACGTTTGCTGTAAATATTACGTTAAGTTTCGGTGTAAAATAGTAAGGTAACGTCTTGCGAGCTGTTATGTTGGTCTTTCTGGGCTAAAATATACGTGAGTCAGGATGATGATGATGATGATAATGATGATGATCCCAGTGCTGATGATGATGATGATGGTCCCAGTGTCGACAATGATGGTGATGATGATAATGCTAATCCCAGTGATGATGATGATGATGGTGGTGATGACAATGCTAATCCCAGTGATGATGATGATGATGGTGATGATCCTGTTGACGATAATGATGATGATGGATTCCGAACATTCAGAGCCAGAAATCCACTTACGCGCTTTATTTATTTATTTTTTTAAATCAACCTTCTAGCTCCTAAAAGTGAAATAGGAACCTGAATCGTAAATTCGACGGTTGAATATCCTAGTCTTGATAAATATTTACCGTAGCTGTTTTCCTTTTTCTTCACGCTTGTATATGCTCATGATTATTCCTTTTCCTGAATTATCTTCCTCTCCGCCTATACCCCTCTTACTCTAACTGGCCCAAAACTACTCCCATCTTGAATCCTGAGTGCAGCAGATTACCACTTAGAAATTATGCTGGTCACGAAGAAGTGCAATGGAAAGAATGCAGTGCCGTAGTGTTGTTTTTACTCTGCCGCTGAGTTGCCTGAAATAGGGTGGAAAAGGAACAAAAAAAACTCTGGGTCAAGTTAGGGTGAAAAGAGTGTAGTTCTTCTTCCCTACCTACCTGCCTGCCTACCTACCTACCTACCTGCCTACCTTCCTACCTACCTACCTACCTACCTACCTGCCTACCTACCTACCTAACAGCCAGAACACACTCCATCACCTCACTTATTTGTACACTCAACCAAAGAAATAACAACAGACAAAAAAAAAAAAAAAATCAACAATATCTGGGTTAAAGTTAGAACCCCAAGATTGTTTTTTATTGTCCTTAGGAGCACGTGTTGAGGTTAATAAGGTGGAGGGATTCGCTGATGAACATTCTCCTCGTTGTCATCATCATTCATCATCATTATCATTTTTGTCATCATTATTGTTATCGTCAACATTATCATCAGCCTCGTCGTCATCATTGTTATCGTCGTCATCGTTGTCGTCGTCGTTATCATCATCATCATCGTCATCATCATCATCATCATCATTATCATCATCAACCTTTTAGATTTTTTTCAGGTAGAAGATTGAGAATGAAGCGTATGGAAAAGAGAGAGAGAAAAAAAAGAAAATGGGAAGAGGTAAAAAATAAAAGTAATAAAAGTTTAAAAATAAAAAAGAAGGAAGATATAGCAATAAGGAAATCGAGGGGAAGATGAAGGAACCTAGAAGGAAGAAATTAAAGGAGCGAAGGAAGTGTACGGTAGGATCTTGTGAAATGAAAGTTAAGATGAAGAGGCGAGTGTGACAGAGAAGTATGGAAGTGATGGGGACTGAAAGGTAAAAGAATAAGGAAATGAAAACAAAAATCAAGACTGAAAAGAAGGCAGGAGGGATTATATACGTAAAGATGTCTCTGACGGTTGGAACACTTCTCTTATTGTGTGTCACGTAACGCCAGACGATTTTATTCAGTTGAGAGTCACAAGAGCACAAGTGTTAATATTTAGGGTGTTAGACCTCACATGGTCGGGATAACTCTAGGGTTGAGAAGAGATGAAATGCGATAGTGTAAGAAAGAAAGGAAGCACAAGGACGAGATGAACGTACAACCCAGAGAAGCATACAAGTGAAGGTATTATGAAAGGGGGAGGAGAAGGCGACTAAATATGATGTGAGAGACTAAGCTGCAGAATTATACAAAGAGATGTAATATAAGTGATGTTAGAAGGAGAGGAAGAGCAAGAGGAAGATTTAGAAGGGAAGGGAATGAGTTTGGTGGTTAGGAGGAGACAAGACCAAGAACATGATGTAAGGACAAGGTGAGGTAGTTTAGAGGGGAATGTGTGTGTGTGTGTGTGTGTGTCGTTACAGAGAAGGGACAGAAATGCCTCGAGGTTATTTGTCGAGGACACCCCATAAGGGATGCAGCGTATATATATATATATATATATATATATATATATATATATATATATATATATATATATATATATATATATATATATATATGTTATGTGTGTTACACTGCCTATATGCAGTTAATAGTATGAGGGAGTTCTGTATCGAAAGAATCTTATTTACCATGTATATTCTTCAGATTACGCGAATACTGTATATAATCTTTGTGTTTACTCTTGTGATGCTATATTTTACCGATATGCGTGTCATATTCTTCCGTTTTATACACATCTCCAAATTGTACACTTACTTGACAGTACATATTGTTCGTGTACATTACGAATGTTCCTTAGATCTTACGTGAAAATTTAGCAATGTCCACATAATAAGTTTCTGTTCAACACACACACACACACACACACACACACACACACACACACACACACACACACACACACACACACACACACACACACACACACACACACACACACACACACACACACACACACACACACACACACACAGACCCTGGTTGTAACATTGTACTTTTCTGCAGTATACAGTATGTCACTGATTATACACATACTCTCAAACCACGTGTATCTCCTTGTGACATTATAGCGGTATACTTCCTTTGCTACACACACACACACACACACACACACACTGTAATTCCCTTCTATGCTTCTACATTCTGCCACCGCGTCCTTCAGGAGAATTGCTGTGATTTCTTCAGCCAAGGTTTTCACTTATATCACGTTTTGTCTCCCTCTTCTCTTCCCCCTCTTCCTCTTTCTCTTCCTCCTCCTCCTTCTCCGTACAGTATGTCTTCCCTTTCCCCTTTTCCTTGCCTCAATCAGTTTTTTTCTTCGGGTGTTCCCCTCCTACTTTCTTATCGTTCCCTTCTTTTCTTCCTTTTTCTGTTTCCTTTCTATGCCAAGGTTTTCACTGAGATGACGTTTTGCCTCTATACTCTTCCTTTTCTTCCTCCTTACTTTGAATCTGCTTCTTCCTTTTTTTTTTTTTTTTTTTTTTTATAGTTTCTTTGGGTGTTTAGTTCTATTCTTCTTTCCTTTGAATCAAGGTTGTCACTGAGAATCGTTTTCCACTCTTCTTTATCTCCTCATCTTTCCTCTTCCTCCATGCTTTGCTACAGTATATCTCTTCTTCCTTCCTTTTTTCCTCCTTTCATTGTTACAGGTGTAGGTCTCTTCGTTTCCTCCTTTTTCTCTTCCTTGTCCTCATCTTCCCTCTTCTTGCTTCGTAAATTAATATTACTTTTTCTTCCTTCCTGCCTTACTTACTGTATTTTAACTTTATTTTTGAGAGGAGCTTCTGTTTTCCTTTCTCCAGCCAAGGTTTTAATATACATTACGTTTACCCTATCTGTTGTCTTTTTTCTCCTCCTCCTCCTCCTCCTCCTCCTCCTCCTTCTTCTATTAATTTTTAGCAGTAAATAATATTAAAGGTAACACAGTAACACATGAGGGTCCTTTTTTTTCTTAGAGAGAGAGAGAGAAAGAGAGAGAGAGTGAGAGACTGCTCACCCCCCAAACCAACACTTTTTGCCTCAATCTAAACTCAGGAGAGAGTAATGGACAGGCAGGAGTGTGCAAAACAAATTATTCAAATCAGGATCACTTCACATGGAGTTTGCCTGAGAGAGAGAGAGAGAGAGAGAGAGAGAGAGAGAGAGAAAGAGAGAGACCAAAAAGCTAAAAAAAATATATATATATAATGTGTATTTTGCAGGACTGGAGAATATATGATTCGTATCTCACTTTAACCCCTTCATAACGAGAACTAAATTAAATTTTCTGGTGGAGATAGAGTTTTTACCCTCCACCTGACAAGTTAGAGGAGGATATTGTTATCACTGGTGTCAACAAGATAGGTGGTGTAGAGATTTTCGTTTCCGGGGCAAATTTCAGAAAGTATTCACGATAGAGTCATGAAATTTCACATGGTTACGTGTGTTATAGTGAACTGGTGCCATTTTGATAGGTAGAAAGCTGTGTCTTATGTAGTTTTAAAAAAATCAGATTTCAATGCGACCTGTGCACGGAATCTTGGGGGCCCGACTGTACGTATCATAGTATCATAAAAAATGGCAGTTTATTACCATAGATAAACTACTGAAATTTTGAAGTTTTAAATGTCTCCGTGTTATTCAGGAGGGGAAGGGTTGTTATGCGCTTGGTTAGGTGTGCAGGGAGGTGGGGTTATGTGCTTGGTGAGGTGGAGGGTAGCAACAGCCTAGCGTTGCCTGTTTTTATGTATTTATTTTTTATTGTTATTATTATTATTATTATTATTATTATTATTAGCCTCTTGATTTGGTGACTTTTTTTATTTGTTTATTATTTCTTGCTGCCACTAAATAATATTATACAACTCACGACAAACCAGTTTAAATGAAGGAGTTATTGAAAGGATGTATGTAATTTCCCAAGCTGCAAAACTATCTCCCCAGGTGAATAAAAGTGTGATAGTAGGAAGAAGAAAGAAATAATAAAAAAAAATCGCGATATTCATGGGATTAAAATTTAAGAAATACAGACCATTAATAGGATATATAATAATTTTATTCAGTATATCAGGAATAAAATATAAAACGATGTACAGATATTCGTAGTCAAGTGGCCAAGGATCTGTCTCTGTATCTGTGTATCTATCTACGAATCCATCTATCTAGCTATCTATTTGTCTATCTTGAATATAGATGCATGTTCTAAATATTCAGTTCCCATAAACTTGATACAGCTTTGCATATGAGGCTTTGTGGCCACTGTTTATTGATCCATCTACTGTCAGACGTTGCATCCTGTAAGGGGTGGCTTTGACAAAATGGTGTCTTGGTATTTCCTCTCCCTACTCATTAACAACCCTTCCTCCCAGGTCCATCCTCATACTCAGCATCCTCAATCGTATGTCAGTCTTTCACCTTGTCTCTCAGTTTTGCTTTCTAATTCTCCTACAACCACAACCCTAACTTAAGCTCTTGCAACAACTCCACAACCACAAAGCGAACCCTGAATATGCAACTGCTCTCAATATTGCACGGCTGGGAGCTCAACAGTCCTTTACACCAACCCAAGTGGGGGAAAGAGAAGGTCCAGGTGATTGGCCGATTGTTTGCGAAAGCCCTCTTCTGATTGGTGGAGAGGGGTGGGGTGGAAGAGGGGAGGGGGGAGGGAGAGTTCTTGATTCGGTCAAATATTAGTTGAGAGAGAGAGAGAGAGAGAGAGAGAGAGAGAGAATAATTGTTACTCGTGTCAGCCATTTACCATGAATTCCTGATTTGTAAGTTTCTCGTGGAACTGATAATAATCGATCAAGTTCCGCCTCTTATCTTTTCCCTTTGTTTTATGAGAGAGAGAGAGAGAGAGAGAGAGAGAGAGAGAGAGAGAGAGAGAGAGGCTAACTCCTTCAATTGTGATGTCTTATTCGTGCTACCACAATCTCTCTCTCTCTCTCTCTCTCTCTCTCTCTCTCTCCATATTTGTCACTGAGAATCTACCCGTTTCTTAGGTTCTGCTTTTGACCATTTTCCTAACGTTCCTCCTAACTTTACGACCTTGTAACTCTTCCTCTGAATTATTTACATCACTAAGTTTACCCCAGATTTACAGCAACCCATTTCCATACCTCTTCGCCCTCCTAAACAAACCTGTCTTCTAAATCTTATCAGTTTTCTAAGCTAACCACATTCCTAACCTAACCACCTAAGTATATCCCTCTTCTTAGCTGAATATTTAATGTCCTTCAGGTGCATTAGACTTCTTCACGTCATTTCAGATAGTTTCATGGCATGTCTGTGTGTGCGTGTGTCAAGTATTAGTCACATTGTTGAAGTGGGTTTGGCGGTATTGGTTCATGTCTTCCAGGATTGATGAGAAGAGTGGATAGGGTGATGATGGGTGGGATGGTAGGTGGTGTGTTGACGGGAGGGGGTGGATGGGGAGTTGTGGTGGATGGGAAGATCTGTATGGGGAGTAGGGAGTTGTGGTGGGTGGGGTGTTCTGGTATGGTGGTGGGTGGCGTGTTGAGACGGGAGAAGTATGAGGTGTGTTTTACAGTGACTAGTAGCCGAAGCCGTTGTCTGTATGATCTCCACATCAGAGAAATGGCTGAGGCGGGTGGAGAGGAGTGGGCAGGATGGGCTGGAATGGCGGTAACGCAGGGAGGTGGTAATACACCCTGTGAAGATGGGAATTGTAAGTTGCTTGTTGCGATTAGTATACCTTTTTTCCCTGCAGAATTAACCCTTTCACTCCTTTGACACTGTTTTCGTGTCATTCTTGGTATTTTCAGGTAGTTTTTGTATTTAGATTAGGAGAGAGATTATCGAACTGGAGAGGCCTACAATACATCTTCCGTAAATTTGAATAAACTCGTCTGGTGGTGGTCTGATTAGAAAGACGTCATCGAATTGAAGAGGTTAATAACAAGGAAACAAACACCCCCGCTCTTGTGTACACCTGGCGTCCCACGAGGTACGTAAAAACCTTCGATACCTGGGGCTTTTCCTCGTAATTCCGCGTCGGCTTCGTGTTGTAAGTGCGTGAAGGGGCTGAGTCTGTGGCCAGGACGCTATCACCCCCTACCATCACACTCGGGAAGGTCACCTGTCTTAATTACTTACCACACCTGCCCTCCTATCCCAGGCCGTCCCGAGCGTGGGTGAGGGAGGGAAGGAGGATAGACGGAGGGAGAGGCTAAGGGAGAGATAAGTAGATGGAGGGAGGAAGAGAGACAGAAGAAGGGAAGGGCTAAAGGAAAGATAAGCGGATGGAGGGAAAGATGGAGGAGAGAAAAAGGGAGGGAGGAAGGGGGATAGTGGAGGGAGAGAGGAAGGGAGATAGAAGGGAGGGACTGAGAAGTTAAGTGGATGGGGGAGGCCAGGAGGTAGTAGAGAAAGAGAGCAAGGAGGAGTAGATTAAATAATGGGGAGTGTAAAGGAAAAAGGGAAATGGGAGAGAAAAGAAGGATGAAAGTCCCTTGCAGTGAGGTAGGAAGAAAACAGAGGAAAGGAAAGAATGAAGGAGAGGGTGAAGGAGAATGAATAAACAATAATGAGTAAGAATGAGTCATCGATGAGAACAGAAAAAAAAAAAGTAAATGAGAAATACTAAGAAATGTAAGAGAATAGGAGAGGAAGGAGGGGTGAAAGGGAGAGTGAAAGCGAGTTGGTAAGAGAGAGAGAGAGAGAGAGAGAGAGAGAGAATAATTGTGAAACACGATTGCTCTATCCAATGAATTAACGAAGAGAAAACCAAACCTTGATCTCATCAGGATATGTGTAAAGAACCGTAAAGGAATATATCAGCAAAGAAGGATGTGGGTGGAGGATGGGGCAAGGGAGAATTGATTAGAAGGATCCAGGATGTTATAGGATGGGAAGGTGGGTGATAGAAAAGGTCAGGTAGATTGGGAAAGATGTAGCGAGAAAAGAAAGATAATAAGGTGGAAAGGGGTGTCTGAATCGAGGATATGAAAGATTGTGTAAGTTGAAAAAAGTTGTTGATGATAATGATGTTGTTGATGATGATGATGCAAGAAGGATAAATTACTTAATAATAATGGTAATTTTGAGTAGACGATAAGGAAGGGTCAGAGGATAAGAAGGATGTGATTGATGTTGTTGCAAAATAAGGATAAATCACAGGATGCAATGGAGAAAGATGATGAAGTTGTCTCCCGAAGAGTAACGCATAAATGGATCTTTGGACAGGTGATGGCAGAGTTATGGAAATTGGGGACGATGTTGAAGAAAGGGATAAATTACAGGCATTGTTGACAAGGGATAGCCAAGGACATGTAAGGTAAAAAAAAAAATGATGTACGTTGAACAAATGTGAATGGATTTGGATGTGTAAATAGAGGGCTTCAGATATCATGGAGATTGAGAAATATTGGACTGATGACTGTGCTATACCTGCTTCACCTTAACCTGGCCCAGATTCTCCTCCCTTTATACCTTTTTTCACATAGCTCAGTGGCAGAATACAATACTACGGCTCCATATTCTCACCACAGCACTTTCTCCTGACTTGCATCGTACTGTAAGGCAAATTTATTTTTACAGTTCGGCACTAGAGATGGAAGGATGGCAGTTTTTGGCCAAGTTAGAGTAAAAGGAGTATGGAAAGTATAGATCCTGGAATGCATTAGATTATTTGAAGAGTGGATGGCAAAGAACCCATGGAATCTTGTCGACAAAAGTATCGTTTCTTTTTTTCAGTCGAACAATTATGAAACTATTACCTAACGCTCCGAAAAGCATGATGGATTCCAAGGCAACATTATTGGGTTTTGAAATTGATTATTAGTAGTAGTAGTAGTAGTGATGGTGGTGGTGGTGACAGTAGCAGTAGTGGTGGTGGTGACGGTAATAGTAGTGGTGGTAATGGTTGTGGTAGTAATAGTTAAGCCCTTCGCTACGAGAGAGAGAGAGAGAGAGAGAGAGAGAGAGAGAGAAATGAGTGAGTGAGTGAGTGGGGGAGTCACAGTGCGTGGACATGATATATACTGTACATATAACGTCAGCAATGTCGCAAGAACTGTGTGACATACTGTTCGTCAGGTGCACCTTTGTTCATCTTAGTTACACACACACACACACACACACACAAGCGAGTTTGTTCTTCCCGGAAAGGATACAGTAACTAAATAGATGAAAATACATAAAAATAGTTGTTAAGTTCCTGCGAGAAGACAACTATATAAGAAGTGGTAAAAGAGAAACGGTTATTATGTGTCTGTGTGAAGATATCTAAGAAAAAAAAAAAAGTTACAGTAAAAGTGCTTGTGTGTGTGTGTGTGTGTGTGTGTGTGTGTGTGTGTGTGTTCCAGGATTAAATTCTCCCTCTCTCTCTCTCTCTCTCTCTCTCTCTCTCAGTTCCATGTCCTCTCGAGCTTCTCCCGGGAACGACAAAAGTAAACATTAAGTAATAAATCAATATTAAGGAGTGGAACGTGTACGAGCGAAAGGAAAATATTTTAGTCGCATATTTATTGATCAAAATAATGTTAAATCTTTCTCTCTCATGGCATGGTGATGGAGAGGGACGCCTTCATGTGGTGACTCGGATATAACTAGGCCACTCAGCTGCCCTGTTATACACACATCTCTCAGCTACTTCCCTAATTCCCCGAAAGGAGGATGGTGGACTGCAGATCATAAGCCTGCAGTCCACCGGGTTCACGTTTCAGATGAACCTGGGGCTTCAACTACGACTGTTAATCTGATGACGTTATTTTTCATTGTAATTACACCATCACTTGACAATTTCTTCTTTTTCACCTTTTTCCCACTACCACCACCACCACCACTACTACTACAACTACTCTTGTTAGTGTTATTGAAATATTTGTCAGTACTGTTACATTATTATTATCAGTACTATAATCAGTTTCCTTCAGTTTCAGGGATTGTAGTGAATGGGTTAATGAACACTTATTATCCCCTTCCTGTAATGAAGAAAAATACAAAATGAATAAATTGCTTGAAGATAAGAATACATTTGTCTCCTAAAATTAATGGGATCGTCTGAAAAAAAAGATTAAACCTAACAATCACTACCTTTCACTGAATTTCATTTTTGTTACGCAGATGACTACAACCGATTTCCTGTATTATATTCGCACTGTGGTTACAGTAGGTACTCTCCTGTATTCCCAATCGCTGTAACGTTAACAATAATCTCTCTGTACTTGTATTATTTGTATTAATTCTTGGGTGGAACGGAAAAATTGGATTTTGTATCTTATGGCTTAATTAAAACTACCGTTACGTTGTGTTAATCACTGGTTACTGAAGACGAGACGGTGAGTAGACAAGGAAAAGAAATTGAGCGAAGAATGATTAAAAAACTGTGTTGTTGAATGCTTGGTTGGGTATGACTAAATTAAAATGTATGACCTGTAGCTGTTTGACTCACTTTTTTTTTTTTTCGGGATTAATGAAAGAAAGGACAAATTTTTAGTGCCTGGGTCAGGGTAAAAAGAAAAAAAAAAGAAAAAAAAAATTGCTGTTGAGTGCGTACGTGGAGAAGCCAGCTAAAAAAAAAAAATAATAATAATATCTGGTGAGTGACTGTGTAGGGACAGGTAGCTTTAAAAATGAGTGTAACAAAATGGCTGTTGATTACCTTCGTGGAAACTGCTAAGAAAATAAATATAACGAAAAACTAGAAACCGCTAACAAGGAAAATATAGGAAAAAAAAAAATAGTTGAGTGCCTGCGTAGAGACAGCTAAATAATAAAGAAAAAAAAAACAATAGCTTGTTGAGTGGCTCCTTCGACACAGCTAACTAAAAATAAATGTAAGAAAAAATATAGCTGTTGAGTGCCTTCTTGGACACAGCTAAAATAGAAATAATGTAAAAAAAAAAGTTGTTGGGTGGCTCCTTGGACAAGCTAAACTAAAAATAAATTTAAAACAAAAAAAAATAGCCTGGAGTGCCTGAGTGTGTGTTCTTTCCGGAATCCCAGGCAGTAATGCAACCTTGAGATAATGCCGGCCTCCCCCCAGTGCAACCCTGGACACGAGGCCTTGGCGGGGAGTGCTTGCGGTCGCTCCTATGATGGTTGGCTGACTGGGTGTGGGTGTGGGTGGGGTGTGGGTGTTTGTTTGGGTGGGTGTGGGTGGGGATTTTTGTGTGTTTGGATAGGTTGGGGTAGGGAGTGTGGGTGTGTAGGTGGGTGTTGATGGGGATTTGTGTGTGTGTCTGGGTGGGGGTGGGTTGAGTTTTGGGTGCGGTGGGGATGGAGGGGATTGTGGTTGGATGATAGGGAGGGATGATGGATGGATGTGTGAGCGTCAGTGGTGTCGTGACAAGGGGACTGTTGCTCTCCTTTCCACATTTTTCTTATTTTTCCTTTTTTCTTTTTTTTTTTCGTGCACCTCAACTGACGAATTATCAATTATGCTCTGGCTAGTTCAAGATTTTTATTTGACACTGCGAAACTTCTTGAGGTCTACGTGTTTAAGTATCTCTGTTGCTTCTTAGATCTCGGCCGTCTTGTTTTTCTGTCTTGGGTTACTATCTATCTATCTATATACCTAGGCTGCTTCCCCCAAGGAAAGGGAGGTAGCCGAGACAGGACGACACACTCCCCAATTACTCATCCATTCAAACACATTCATTCGCATCTTAGCCCCAAAGGGGAGAACGGACAGATCCTCACCACACCACACCGCACAAGGGTCAACTGCGCAATGCAATCAGACATCCGCAGCAGGGCCCGACAGCAGAGCTGGTTTACCCCTGCCACATCATAACAGACTCATCCCCTTACCACAATTTTGCTTGCCACTGGGAGCCCTTCCGAGATTTGAGGGTTAACAGGTGTGAAATCTTTGTTATATGAGGCAGTCCTTCGTTCCTACATTGGTTTTGTCGATTTCCGAAAATGAAGAGAAACCTGACTTAAAATGTGACGTTATTTTGGAATTGTATTTTTAGTGCCTGATAAGAAAAAATGTGACGTTATTTTGTTATTATGTTTTTTAGTACCTTATATTGTAATGAATTAAATGGAGCGAAACAAATGACAATCGATTACCACAAAGTTACGTAAAGGACATTGTATTTTCTGAATTACTATATACAACACAACCTGACCTCGTTGGAAAAAATCTCAGGAATTGCCCTTCTTATTTTCTATCCCATTACGCCCCTTAACTGTGTGTGTGTGTGTGTGTGTGTGATAGGTGAGTGATGAAAGTAATGGATAGTTGGGTGAGTTGATGGGATGATGGGTGGGAAGCCAAGGGAGTCGAGGTGTGAGAGGGAGGGGTGTAAGTCATGAGGGGTGAAAAGATGGATGATTGTTTTATGGACGTTATAGGAAAGTGGGTGTAAGATGTATATGTGGGTGGTGGAAGTGTGAGGTGGTGGGTGTAAGATATGGGTGAGTGAATAGAGAAAAGGTAGATATGTGGGTGTGGTTCTGGGTGTGGGGTGTCTGATGAGAAGGATGGGTGGGGGGATCGAAGGTGCCTGTGAATATGTGTGGGAAAAATGGGTGGAGGTGATGAGATCTGAGGCATGAAGGGGTGGGAAAAAGTGAAGTTTTTGGTATGTGGTGGGAGATGTGACTGGAGGTACAGGTGTGTGGATGGAATGTGTATTTTTGAGCGAGAGATGAACTGCAGTGTGTGTGTGTGTGTGTGTGTGTGTGTGTGTGTGTGTGTGTGTGTGTGTGTGGAAATAATATATGAGTGAATATTTGAGGAGGAAGAGAAACAGGAGGGTTAATGAGAGTAAGAACAAAAATTTTATGTGAGAAAAGATATATAAAAGCGTTAAAATAAAAATGAATGATGATGATGAAGATGATGACAAAGGAAGACGTTAAACAAAGAGAGCCGCGTAAGTAGAACAAACATTCTGTAAGTAGGAAGTTAGTCAGTACTTCCGTTCTTGCGGTTGCTTGTCCTTGGTGTGGGTGTGGGCGTGAGAGAGAGAAAGAGAGAGAGCGTGCTTGGAATACCGGACAGGGGCGTGGATGAGAGAGAGAGAGAGAGAGAGAGAGAGAGAGAGAGAGAGAGAGACAGACAGACAGACAGACAGACAGACAGAGACAGAGACAGACAGACAGACAGGCAGACAGACAGACAGAATGTTAAATAATGCCTTAGCGCAAAATATGTAAACGCGCGCGCGTGCGTGTGTGTGTGTGTGTGTGTGTGTGTGTGTGT